>NC_084576.2:34750000-34872500 GCF_033978685.3 Nerophis lumbriciformis
GAATTATGGCAGTATTATAATAAAAGTCCTCATTTTACTCGGTGCAGGTCAACATTTTACAAGAAAAACTGGACATTTGTGCAATATTATGATAAAAGTTGGAATTTTACTAGAAAAGCTTAAAATGTTGGCAATTTTATGAAATGAGTTGTAATTTTGCTCGACAAAAGTCACAATTTTATAAGAAAACTTTGAAATGTTGGCAATATTATAACAATAATCTGAATTTTACTCTGCAAAATTATGACAAAAGTCATAATTTTACTCAAAAAATGTCACAATTTATAAGAAAACTTTGAAATGTTGGCAATATTATAACAATAATCTGAATTTTACTCTGCAAAATTATGACAAAAGTCATAATTTTACTCAAAAAAATGTCACAATTTTATAAGAAAACTTTGAAATGTTGGCAATATTATAACAATAATCTGAATTTTACTCTGCAAAATTATGACAACAGTCATAATTTTACTCAAAAAATGTCACAATTTTATAAGAAAACTTTGAAATGTTGGCAATATTATAACAATAATCTGAATTTTGCTCTGCAAAATTATGACAAAAGTCATAATTTTACTCAAAAAATGTCACAATTTTATAAGAAAACTTTGAAATGTTGGCAATATTATAACAATAATCTGAATTTTACTCTGCAAAATGATGACAAAAGTCATAATTTTACTCAAAAAATTTCACTATTTTACAAGAACAACAAAAAAATTGGCAATATTGTGACAAAAGTCAGAATTTTATATGACAAATGTCACCATTTTGCATTAAAAAGTAATAATTTTACATTAAAAATGAACAACTTTACGAGAAAATATTGCAATATTACAGAAACAGAAGGAATATGAGAATTTTTTTTAACCAATTTATTAAGAAAAAAGTCGACACTTTGTGAGAAAAAGACTGCTTTTAGTCAATTTTGTATTTTTTGTTTGTACCGTATTTTTCGGAGTATAAGCCGCACCTGCCGAAAATGCATAATAAAGAAGGAAAAAAACATATATAAATTGCACTGGAGCCCGGCCAAACTATGAAAAAAACTGCGACTTATAGTCCGAAAAATACGGTAATTGGTTTTTAATCTTCATTATATACTTCACGTTATTAAAGTATGTCTCTATATTCATATAATTTTTTTTTTTTTTTTATTAAATTTGGCCAAAGGGGTCGCATTTCAATTTCTTACACACACTTGTTATTTCATATGTTGACCAGAGGGGGGAGCACTTTTAAAAGCGACACACAGTCAATTTGAAACATCCCTCCTTTTTGGGACCACCCTCATGTTGACCAGCAGGGGGTGCAAATGAGACATTGTCTATTAGATGCAATGTTATTGATTTATGTCATCACTTGTTCACACCTCCTCATATGGAAGATACTTTTCCTTCTTCATGTCTCCAGAAGGCTAGAAATACAAGAACACACACACACGCACACACACACACACACACACACACACACACACACACACATTGTTGTATTTATGACCTTCTTGAGACCTCCCTCTTTAGGACCAGCCTTTCTAGATATATAAAGAAGTGTATTTACAACATTAATAATATATACATACTATGCACATATAAAAAAAAGCTTGTTGTGAAAAATGAGTTGGAATTTCACAAGAAAAAGGTCACAATTTCACAAGAAAAACTTAGAATTATGGCAGTATTATAATAAAAGTCCTCATTTTACTCGGTGCAGGTCAACATTTTACAAGAAAAACTGGACATTTGTGCAATATTATGATAAAAGTTGAAATTTTACTAGAAAAGCTTAAAATGTTGGCAATTTTATGAAATGAGTTGTAATTTTACTTGACAAAAGTCACAATTTTATAAGAAAACTTTGAAATGTTGGCAATATTATATCAATAATCTGAATTTTACTCTGCAAAATTATGACAAAAGTCATAATTTTACTCAAAAAATGTCACAATTTTATAAGAAAACTTTGAAATGTTGGCAATATTATAACAATAATCTGTATTTTACTCTGCAAAATTATGACAAAAGTCATAATTTTACTCAAAAAATGTCACAATTTTATAAGAACAACAAAGCAAAATATTGTGACAAAAGTCTGAATTTTATATGACAAATGTCACCATTTTGCATTAAAAAGTAATAATTTTACATTAAAAATTAACAACTTTACGAGAAAATATTGCAATATTACAGAAACAGAAGGAATATGAGAACTTTTTTTCCCAATTTTATAAGAAAAAAGTCGACACTTTGTGAGAAAAAGACTGCTTTTAGTAAATGTTTTATTTTTGTTTGTAATTGGTTTTTAATCTTCATTATATACTTCACGTTATTACAGTATGTCTCTATATTCATATTATTTTTTTATTTTATTTTATTAAATTTGGCCAAAGGGGGCGCATTTCAATTTCTTACACACACTTGTTATTTCATATGTTGACCAGAGGGGGGAGCACTTTTAAAAACGACACACAGTCAATTTGAAACATCCCTTCTTTTTGGGACCACCCTCATGTTGACCAGCAGGGGGTGCAAATGAGACATTGTCTATTAGATGCAATGTTATTGATTTATGTCATCACTTGTTCACGCCTCCTCATATGGAAGATACTTTTCCTTCTTCATGTCTCAAGAAGGCTAGAAATACAAGAACACACACACACACACACACACACACACACACACATTCTTGTATTTATGACCTTCTTGAGACCTCCCTCTTTAGGACCAGCCTTTCTAGATATATAAAGAAGTGTATTTACAACATTAATAATATATACATACTATGCACATATAAAAAAAAGCTTGTTGTGAAAAATTAGTGGGAATTTCACAAGAAAAAGGTCACAATTTCACAAGAAAAACTTAGAATTATGGCAGTATTATAATAAAAGTCCTCATTTTACTCGGTGCAGGTCAACATTTTACAAGAAAAACTGGACATTTGTGCAATATTATGATAAAAGTTGGAATTTGACTTGAAAAGCTTAAAATGTTGGCAATTTTATGAAATGAGTCGTAATTTTACTCGACAAAAGTCACAATTTTATAAGAAAACTTTGAAATGTTGGCAATATTATAACAATAATCTGAATTTTACTCTGCAAAATTATGACAAAAGTCATAATTTTACTCAAAAAATGTCACAGTTTTACAAGAACAACAAAAAAATTGGCAATATTGTGATAAAAGTCTTAATTTTATATGACAAATGTCATTATTTTGCATTAAAAAGTAATCATTTTACATTAAAAATTAACAACTTTACGAGAAAATATTGCAATATTACAGAAACAGAAAGAATATGAAAAAAATTGTTCCCAATTTTATAAGAAAAAAGTCGACACTTTGTGAGAAAAAGACTGCTTTTAGTAAATTTTTTATTTTTTGTTTGTACCGTATTTTTCGGAGTATAAATCGCACCTGCCGAAAATGCATAATAAAGAAGGAAAAAAACATATATAAATTGCACTGGAGCCCGGCCAAACTATGAAAAAAACTGCGACTTATAGTCCGAAAAATACGGTAATTGGTTTTTAATCTTCATTATATACTTCACGTTATTACAGTATGTCTCTTTATTCATATTATTTATTTATTTTTTATTAAATTTGGCCAAAGGGGGCGCATTTCAATTTCTTACACACACTTGTTATTTCATATGTTGACCAGAGGAGGGAGCACTTTTAAAAGCGACACACAGTCAATTTGAAACATCCCTTCTTTTTGGGACCACCCTCATGTTGACCAGCAGGGGGTGCAAATGAGACATTGTCTATTAGATGCAATGTTATTGATTTATGTCATCACTTGTTCACACCTCCTCATATGGAAGATACTTTTCCTTCTTCATGTCTCAAGAAGGGTAGAAATACAAGAACACACACACACACACACACACACACACACACACACACACACACACACACACACACACATTGTTGTATTTATGACCTTCTTGAGACCTCCCTCTTTAGGACCAGCCTTTCTAGATATATAAAGAAGTGTATTTACAACATTAATAATATATACATACTATGCACATATTAAAAAAAAGCTTGTTGTGAAAAATTTGTGGGAATTTCACAAGAAAAAGGTCACAATTTCACAAGAAAAACTTAGAATTATGGCAGTATTATAATAAAAGGTCCTCATTTTACTCGGTGCAGGTCAACATTTTACAAGAAAAACTGGACATTTGTGCAATATTATGATAAAAGTTGGAATTTGACTAGAAAAGCTTAAAATGTTGGCAATTTTATGAAATGAGTTGTAATTTTACTCGACAAAAGTCACAATTTATAAGAAAACTTTGAAATGTTGGCAATATTATAACAATAATCTGAATTTTACTCTGCAAAATTATGACAAAAGTCATAATTTTACTCAAAAAAATGTCACAATTTTACAAGAACAACAAAAAAATTGGCAATATTGTGACAAAAGTCTGAATTTTATATGACAAATGTCATTATTTTGCATTAAAAAGTAATAATTTTACATTAAAAATGAACAACTTTACGAGAAAATATTGCAATATTACAGAAACAGAAGGAATATGAGAATTTTTTCCCCCAATTTTATAAGAAAAAAGTCGACACTTTGTGAGAAAAAGACTGCTTTTAGTACATTTTTTATTTTTTGTTTGTACCGTATTTTTCGGAGTATAAGTCGCACCTGCCGAAAATGCATAATAAAGAAGGAAAAAAACATATATAAATTGCACTGGAGCCCGGCCAAACTATGAAAAAAACTGCGACTTATAGTCCGAAAAATACGGTAATTGGTTTTTAATCTTCATTATATACTTCACGTTATTACAGTATGTCTCTATATTCATATTATTTTTTTATTTTTTTATTAAATTTGGCCAAAAAGGGCACATTTCAATTTCTTACACACACTTGTTATTTCATATGTTGACCAGAGGGGGGAGCACTTTTAAAAGCGACACACAGTCAATTTGAAACATCCCTCTTTTTTGGACCACCCTCATGTTGACCAGCAGGGGGTGCAAATGAGACATTGTCTATTAGATGCAATGTTATTGATTTATGTCATCACTTGTTCACACCTCCTCATATGGAAGATACTTTTCCTTCTTCATGTCTCAAGAAGGCTAGAAATACAAGAACACACACACACACACACACACACACACACACACACACACACACACACACACACACACACACACACACATTCTTGTATTCATGACCTTCTTGAGACCTCCCTCTTTAGGACCAGCCTTTCTAGATATATAAAGAAGTGTATTTACAACATTAATAATATATACATACTATGCACATATAAAAAAAAGCTTGTTGTGAAAAATTAGTGGGAATTTCACAATAAAAAGGTCACAATTTCACAAGAAAAACTTAGAATTATGGCAGTATTATAATAAAAGTCCTCATTTTACTCGGTGCAGGTCAACATTTGACAAGAAAAACTGGACATTTGTGCAATATTATGATAAAAGTTGGAATTTTACTAGAAAAGCTTAAAATGTTGGCAATATTATGAAATGAGTTGTAATTTTGCTCGACAAAAGTCACAATTTTAGAAGAAAACTTTGAAATGTCGGCAATATTATAACAATAATCTGAATTTTACTCTGCAAAATTATGACTAGTCATAATTTTACTCAAAAAATGTCACAATTTTATAAGAAAACTTTGAAATGTTGGCAATATTATAACAATAATCTGAATTTTACTCTGCAAAATTATGACAAAAGTCATAATTTTACTCAAAAAAATGTCACTATTTTATAAGAAAACTATGAAATGTCGGCAATATTATAACAATAATCTGAATTTTACTCAAAAAATGTCACCATTTTATAAGAAAACTTTGAAATGTTGGCAATATTATAACAATAATCTGAATTTTACTCTGCAAAATTATGACAAAAGTCATAATTTTACTCAAAAAATGTCACAATTTTATAAGAAAACTTTAAAATGTTGGCAATATTATAACAATGATCTGAATTTTACTTTGCAAAATTATGACAAAAGTCATAATTTTACTCAAAAAATGTCACAATTTTATAAGAAAACTTTGAAATGTTGGCAATATTGTAACAATAATCTGAATTTTACTCTGCAAAATTATGACAAAAGTCATAATTTTACTCAAAAAATGTCACAATTTTATAAGAAAACTTTGGAATGTTGGCAATATTATAACAATAATCTGAATTTTACTCAAAAAATGTCACAATTTTATAAGAAAACTTTGAAATGTTGGCAATATTATAACAATAATCTGAATTTTACTCTGCAAAATTATGACAAAAGTCATAATTTTACTCAAAAAGTGTCACAATTTTATAAGAAAACTTTAAAATGTTGGCAATATTATAACAATAATCTGAATTTTACTTTGCAAAATTATGACAAAAGTCATAATTTTACTCAAAAAATGTCACAATTTTATAAGAAAACTTTAAAATGTTGGCAATATTATAACAATAATCTGAATTTTACTCAAAAAATGTCACAATTTTATAAGAAAACTTTGGAATGTTGGCAATATTATAACAATAATCTGAATTTTACTCTGCAAAATTATGACAAAAGTCATAATTTTACTCAAAAAGTGTCACAATTTTATAAGAAAACTTTAAAATGTTGGCAATATTATAACAATAATCTGAATTTTACTTTGCAAAATTATGACAAAAGTCATAATTTTACTCAAAAAATGTCACAATTTTATAAGAAAACTTTAAAATGTTGGCAATATTATAACAATAATCTGAATTTTACTCAAAAAATGTCACAATTTTATAAGAAAACTTTGGAATGTTGGCAATATTATAACAATAATCTGAATTTTACTCAAAAAATGTCACAATTTTATAAGAAAACTTTGAAATGTTGGCAATATTATAACAATAATCTGAATTTTACTCTGCAAAATTATGACAAAAGTCATAATTTTACTCAAAAAATGTCACAATTTTAGAAGAAAACTTTGAAATGTTGGCAATATTATAACAATAATCTGAATTTTACTCTGCAAAATTATGACAAAAGTCTTAATTTTACTCAAAAAATGTCACAATTTTATAAGAAAACTTTGGAATGTTGGCAATATTATAAAAAATAATCTGAATTTTACTCTGCAAAATTATGACAAAAGTCATAATTTTACTCAAAAAAATTTCACTATTTTACAAGAACAACAAAAAAATTGGCAATATTGTGACAAAAGTCAGAATTTTATATGACAAATGTCACCATTTTGCATTAAAAAGTAATAATTTTACATTAAAAATGAACAACTTTACGAGAAAATATTGCAATATTACAGAAACAGAAGGAATATGAGAATTTTTTCCCCCAATTTTATAAGAAAAAAGTCGACACTTTGTGAGGAAAAAGACTGCTTTTAGTAAATTTTTTATTTTTTGTTTGTACCGTATTTTTCGGAGTATAAGTCGCACCTGCCGAAAATGCATAATAAAGAAGGAAAAAAACATATATAAATTGCACTGGAGCCCGGCCAAACTATGAAAAAAACTGCGACTTATAGTCCGAAAAATACGGTAATTGGTTTTTAATCTTCATTATATACTTCACGTTATTACAGTATGTCTCTATATTCATATTATTTTTTTATTTTTTTATTAAATTTGGCCAAAGGGGTCGCATTTCAATTTCTTACACACACTTGTTATTTCATATGTTGACCAGAGGGGGGAGCACTTTTAAAAGCGACACACAGTCAATTTGAAACATCCCTCCTTTTTGGGACCACCCTCATGTTGACCAGCAGGGGGTGCAAATGAGACATTGTCTATTAGATGCAATGTTATTGATTTATGTCATCACTTGTTCACACCTCCTCATATGGAAGATACTTTTCCTTCTTCATGTCTCAAGAAGGCTAGAAATACAAGAACACACACACACACACACACACACACACACACACACACACACATTCTTGTATTTATGACTTTCTTGAGTATTTATGACTTTCTTGAGACCTGAGAAAAATGCCTCCCTCTTTAGGACCAGCCTTTCTAGATATATAAAGAAGTGTATTTACAACATTAATAATATATACATACTATGCACATATAAAAAAAAGCTTGTTGTGAAAAATGAGTTGTAATTTCACAAGAAAAAGGTCACAATTTCACAAGAAAAACTTAGAATTATGGCAGTATTATAATAAAAGTCCTCATTTTACTCGGTGCAGGTCAACATTTTACAAGAAAAACTGGACATTTGTGCAATATTATGATAAAAGTTGGAATTTTACTAGAAAAGCTTAAAATGTTGGCAATTTTATGAAATGAGTTGTAATTTTGCTCGACAAAAGTCACAATTTTATAAGAAAACTTTGAAATGTTGGCAATATTATAACAATAATCTGAATTTTACTCTGCAAAATTATGACAAAAGTCATAATTTTACTCAAAAAATGTCACAATTTATAAGAAAACTTTGAAATGTTGGCAATATTATAACAATAATCTGAATTTTACTCTGCAAAATTATGACAAAAGTCATAATTTTACTCAAAAAATGTCACAATTTATAAGAAAACTTTGAAATGTTGGCAATATTATAACAATAATCTGAATTTTACTCTGCAAAATTATGACAAAAGTCATAATTTTACTCAAAAAAATGTCACAATTTTATAAGAAAACTTTGAAATGTCGGCAATATTATAACAATAATCTGAATTTTACTCAAAAAATGTCACAATTTTATAAGAAAACTTTGAAATGTTGGCAATATTATAACAATAATCTGAATTTTACTCTGCAAAATTATGACAAAAGTCATAATTTTACTCAAAAAATGTCACAATTTTATAAGAAAACGTTGGAATGTCGGCAATATTATAACAATAATCTGAATTTTACTCTGCAAAATTATGACAAAAGTCATAATTTTACTCAAAAAAATGTCACTATTTTACAAGAACAACAAAAAAATTGGCAATATTGTGACAAAAGTCTGAATTTTATATGACAAATGTCAGCATTTTGCATTAAAAAGTAATAATTTTACATTAAAAATGAACAACTTTACGAGAAAATATTGCAATATTAGAGAAACAGAAGGAATATGAGACATTTTTTCCCCAATTTTATAAGAAAAAGTCGACACTTTGTGAGAAAAAGACTGCTTTTAGTAAATTTTTAATTTTTTGTTTGTACCGTATTTTTCGGAGTATAAGTCGCACCTGCCGAAAATGCATAATAAAGAAGGAAAAAAACATTTTTAAATTGCACTGGTGCCCGTACAAACTATGAAAAAAACTGTGACTTATAGTCCGAAAAATACGGTAATTGGTTTTTAATCTTCATTATATACTTCACGTTATTACAGTATGTCTCTATATTCATATTATTTTTTTATTTTTTTATTAAATTTGGCCAAAGGGGTCGCATTTCAATTTCTTACACACACTTGTTATTTCATATGTTGACCAGAGGGGGGAGCACTTTTAAAAGCGACACACAGTCAATTTGAAACATCCCTCCTTTTTGGGACCACCCTCATGTTGACCAGCAGGGGGTGCAAATGAGACATTGTCTATTAGATGCAATGTTATTGATTTATGTCATCACTTGTTCACACCTCCTCATATGGAAGATACTTTTCCTTCTTCATGTCTCAAGAAGGCTAGAAATACAAGAACACACACACACACACACACACACACACACACACACACACACATTCTTGTATTTATGACTTTCTTGAGTATTTATGACTTTCTTGAGACCTGAGAAAAATGCCTCCCTCTTTAGGACCAGCCTTTCTAGATATATAAAGAAGTGTATTTACAACATTAATAATATATACATACTATGCACATATAAAAAAAAGCTTGTTGTGAAAAATGAGTTGGAATTTCACAAGAAAAAGGTCACAATTTCACAAGAAAAACTTAGAATTATGGCAGTATTATAATAAAAGTCCTCATTTTACTCGGTGCAGGTCAACATTTTACAAGAAAAACTGGACATTTGTGCAATATTATGATAAAAGTTGGAATTTTACTAGAAAAGCTTAAAATGTTGGCAATTTTATGAAATGAGTTGTAATTTTGCTCGACAAAAGTCACAATTTTATAAGAAAACTTTGAAATGTTGGCAATATTATAACAATAATCTGAATTTTACTCTGCAAAATTATGACAAAAGTCATAATTTTACTCAAAAAATGTCACAATTTATAAGAAAACTTTGAAATGTTGGCAATATTATAACAATAATCTGAATTTTACTCTGCAAAATTATGACAAAAGTCATAATTTTACTCAAAAAATGTCACAATTTATAAGAAAACTTTGAAATGTTGGCAATATTATAACAATAATCTGAATTTTACTCTGCAAAATTATGACAAAAGTCATAATTTTACTCAAAAAAATGTCACAATTTTATAAGAAAACTTTGAAATGTCGGCAATATTATAACAATAATCTGAATTTTACTCAAAAAATGTCACAATTTTATAAGAAAACTTTGAAATGTTGGCAATATTATAACAATAATCTGAATTTTACTCTGCAAAATTATGACAAAAGTCATAATTTTACTCAAAAAATGTCACAATTTTATAAGAAAACGTTGGAATGTCGGCAATATTATAACAATAATCTGAATTTTACTCTGCAAAATTATGACAAAAGTCATAATTTTACTCAAAAAAATGTCACTATTTTACAAGAACAACAAAAAAATTGGCAATATTGTGACAAAAGTCTGAATTTTATATGACAAATGTCAGCATTTTGCATTAAAAAGTAATAATTTTACATTAAAAATGAACAACTTTACGAGAAAATATTGCAATATTACAGAAACAGAAGGAATATGAGACATTTTTTCCCCAATTTTATAAGAAAAAGTCGACACTTTTTGAGAAAAAGACTGCTTTTAGTAAATTTTTAATTTTTTGTTTGTACCGTATTTTTCGGAGTATAAGTCGCACCTGCCGAAAATGCATAATAAAGAAGGAAAAAAACATTTTTAAATTGCACTGGTGCCCGTACAAACTATGAAAAAAACTGTGACTTATAGTCCGAAAAATACGGTAATTGGTTTTTAATCTTCATTATATACTTCAAGTTATTACAGTATGTCTCTATATTCATATTATTTTTTTTTTTTTATTAAATTTGGCCAAAGGGGTCGCATTTCAATTTCTTACACACACTTGTTATTTCATATGTTGACCAGAGGGGGGAGCACTTTTAAAAGCGACACACAGTCAATTTGAAACATCCCTTCTTTTTGGGACCACCCTCATGTTGACCAGCAGGGGGTGCAAATGAGACATTGTCTATTAGATGCAATGTTATTGATTTATGTCATCACTCCTCATATGGAAGATACTTTTCCTTCTTCATGTCTCAAGAAGGCTAGAAATACAAGAACACACACACACACACACACACACACACACACATTGACGAGTGTAGGAATGATCCGGATCAGGCCCAAAATGGATGGATGGATGATTACATCCATCCATCCATTTTCTGCCGCTTGTCCCGTTGTTCCTTATTCCATTTCATGAAAGTTCCATGGAAATCCCAGATTTTGGAACACTTTTGGAGAGCCTGATCCCAACTTCAAAGCTAAGGAACATACAACATTTGTGTAGTATTGTAGTGACATTTGAAGTAAATAAGTAAGGACTCACATTGTGTTTTCCTTCATGCGCTGATATGAAGAATAGAAGAAGATACATGTGACTTTTGTTCTGCCTTCAGCTGCAGAGACTACTCACCATGGACCCCAATAAAAGACTCACGTCAGAACAATCTCTGCAGGACCCTTACTTCCTGGAGGAGCCCTTACCTACCACTGAGTGAGACTTGGCAACATTTCACTCTTTCTTAGTCTGGAGGAGGTGGAAGAGAAAAAAAACGGCCATTCTGATGTCATTTAGTCCTTGGAAAGCCAAAAAGCAGTGAAGTTGTCACGTTGTGTGAATGGTCAATAAAAACAAATCCTTTTCAACTTATATTCAATTGAATAGACTGCAAAGACAAGATATTTCATGTTCACACTGAGAAACAAATAATCATGAACTTAGAATGTAATGGCAGCAACACATTGCAAAAAAGGCATTTTTACCAGTGTGTTACATGGCCTTTCCTTTTAACAACACTCAGTAAAGGTTTGGGAACTGAGGAGACACATTTTTGAAGTGGAATTCTTCCCCATTCTTGCTTGATGTACAGCTTAAGTTGTTCAACAGTCTCCCTTCTCAACACCTGGCTTGGCATCGTCTTGCTGAAATAAGCAGGGGCGTCCATGATTAACAACATATGTTGCTCCAAAAGCTGTATGTACCTTTCATGCATTAATGGTGCCTTCACAGATGTGTAAGTTACCCATGTCTTGGCCACTAATACACCCCCATACTATCACACATGCTGACTTTTACACTTTCACCCTGGAACAGTCCGGAAGGTTCTTTTCCTTTTTGGTCCGGAGGACACCACGTCCACAGTTTCCAAAAACAATTTGAAATGTGGACTCGTCAGACCACAGAACACTTTTCCACTTTGCATCAGTCCATCTTAGATGAGCTCGGGCCCGGCGAAGCCTTTCTGGGTGTTGTTGATAAATGGCTTTGGCTTTGAAGCCTTTCTGGGTGTTGTTGATAAATGGCTTTGGCTTTGCATAAAAACCTCGTGATGTCCGTTGTGTCCTGAGCAAGACACTTCACCCTTGCTCCTGATGGGTGCTGGTTAGCGCCTTGCATGGCAGCTCCCTCCATCAGTGTGTGAATGTGTGTGTGAATGGGTAAATGTGGAAGTAGTGTCGAAGCGCTTTGAGTACCTTGAAGGTAGAAAAGCGCTATACAAGTACAACCCATTTATCATTTATTTATTAGAGTTTTAACTTGCACTTACAGATGTAGCGATCAACTGTAGTTACTGACAGTGGTTTTCTGAAGTGTTTCTGAGTCCATGTGGTGATATCCTTTACACACTGATGTCCCTTTTTGATGCAGTTGAGCCTGAGGGATCCAAGGTGTGTAATATCATGGCTTACGTGCAGTGATTTCTCCACATTCTCTCAACCTTTTGATGATATTACGGAGCGTAGATGGTGAAATCCCTAAATTCCTTCCTCTTAAACAATTTGCTCAGGCATTTGTTGACAAAGTGGTGACCCTCGCCCCGTCCTTGTTTGTGAACGACTGGAAGCTGCTTTTATACCCAATCATGGCACCCACCTGTTCCCAATTAGCCTGTTCACCTGTGGGATGTTCCAAATAAGTCTTTGATGAACATTCCTCAACTTTCTCAGTCTTTTTTGCCACTTGTGCCAGCTTTTTTGAAACATGTTGCAGGCATCAAACTCCAAATGAGCTAATATTTGCAAAAAAATAACCAGTGTAAACATGAAATATCTTGTCTTTGCAGTCTATTCAATTGAATATAAGTTGAAAAGGATTTGTTGTATTCTCTTTTTATTGACCATTTACACAACGTGACAACTTCACTGCTTTTGGGCTTTGCATGAGTTTATTATCATTTAGATGTAATTGTGATTATAAAGTCAAGTGTTCAGTGGGGCCCTAGTTGTCCAGTACTTGTGAAAAAAACAGACCCTTATCTGTGTTTTGCACCTGCAGTGTGTTTGCCGGGTGCCAGATCCCATACCCAAAGAGAGAGTTTCTCAATGAAGACGAACCGGAGGAGAAAACAGAAAAGGTAATTGTTCACATTGACAATCTTCCTTCTTCTCAGCATCACCCTGGACAGTTTTACTTCAATGGGACTATTAAGACCCCACATGACACATTGGTGTGGATGTTGATAAGATAAGGTACATAGATGCAGCAGTGAAGGAATTCATATGGGCCCATTCCTGGGTGGGTCTCGTGTGAGAGGAAGAGGAGACTTAATTGTTTTGCAATGAAATCTGCTGAAAACATACTTGCCAACCCTCCCGGATATTCCGGGAGACTCCCGAAATTCAGCGCCTCTCCCGAAAACCTCCCGGGACAAATTTTCTCCCGAAAATCTCCCGAAATTCAGGCGGAGCTGGAGGCCACGCCCCCTCCAGCTCCATGCGGACCTGAGTGACGTGTCGACAGCCTGTTCTCACGTCCGCTTTCCCACAATATAAACAGCTAATGATGGAGGGCGAGTTCTTGGTTTCTTATGTGGGTTTATTGTTAGGCAGTTTCATTAACGTCCTCCCAGCGCGGTAACAACACACAACAACAGCAGTCACGTTTTCGTCTACCGTAAAGCAGTTTGTCTGCCGTAAACAGCAATGTTGTGACACTCTTAAACAGGACAATACTGCCATCTACTGTACATGCATATGTGACCCACCCATAATGTGTCACATTTTGGTGTTGATTTATTTATTTGATTATGTGGTTTGAATTCGTTTTTGGAGCTGTCATTACACATTTATCAGTATTCACATTGGTCAGTAGGGGGCAGTAGGGCGTTTCTTCCCAATTGAATGCTATCACCTGCAGACCAGAAGTGTCTTGTCATTCTGGTGAGCGCGACCAGTCTGTGAACAATTGAAACGTCCTGTGTGCTTTTTCCTCCTGTATAACAGGTTAGTTTTGGTGAATCAACTCACTGAATAATATCCATGTGATCTTTATAAGTTTAAGTACACATTCTGATGGTGGAGCCTAACTCTAAAGTGTTTGTGAGTTGTAGTTTGTATTTGTGAATGAATCCAGGGCACAGCTGCAGTAATCAATACAAAAAGGCGACGTGAGTGCGCAATGTTTATATAGGAACTTCTGATCCTAATTCAGACTCCCAAATTAGAGCTCCCGTTTTCTTATTGATTTTATAATGTATATTTGTATAATGTGTGTGTTCTGAAATAGTGACAGAGAATAGAACAAGGATGGACAATTCAACCCTTAACTCAACAATGAGTAGATGAGTGTTATGTGTGTGTATGTGTAAATGAATGAACACTGAAATTCAAGTATTTCTTTTATTTATTTATATATATATATATATATATATATATATATATATATATATATATATATATATATATATATATATATATATATATATGTAATAAAAAAATATATAGCTAGAATTCACTGAAAGTCAAGTATTTCTTATATATATATATATATATCTTAACCACGCCCCCCACCCCCCACCCCCCACCTCCCGAAATCGGAGGTCTCAAGGTTGGCAAGTATGGCTGAAAATGATGGCAAGTGCCACTCTACATAGCAACTGACACTGTGGTCAAAGTTGGAATTGCCAAAAAACACACAGTTTAATTTATTCAACACTCTCCTGCCATCTGGCGGCTAAAGTGGATAGTACACATTGAGAAAAAACGACCGACAGGAAGGCCAGAAACACTTTTTATTTCAACAGATTCTTGCGCCGTACCTGCTGTTAAAAGTCTACAGACTTGACTGCACAGTTCCTGTCTTCACAATAAAAGTGCTGCTTCATCCTGCCTGCGCTAACAAAATAAGAGTCTCAGAAAGCTAGCAAGCTAGGGAGTTTGCCGCCAATGTATTTCTTGTAAAGTGTATAAAAAGGAGTATGACAGACTTTCATGTGGTATTGGACAGAAAGGAGGACTTTTTTTCTCCTCCATTGTAAAATGTGGAGGTTATCATCACTACTGTCTGATTCCTATCAATGCAAGTCATCAACTTATATTCTTGTCTTCATGAAAGAAACATGCTTGTGTATATATATATATATATATATATATATATATATATATATATATATATATATATATATATATATATATATATATATATGTATGTGTGGGAAAAAAATCACAAGACTATTTCATCAAACCGTCAACTTCCTTGACGTCACTTTCAACCTGAGAAATAACAGCTACCAACCATTCACGAAACCCAACACAACACTCCAATACGTGCACCATGACAGCAACCACCCACCCACCACCACGAAAAGAATACCTACCGGAATCAATAAAAGGCTATCGATGCTGTCATCTAGCAAAGCTGAATTTGACCAAGCAACCCCCCCGTACCAAAAAGCCCTTGATGAAAGCGGATACAATTTCACCCTCACCTATGAACCCACGCCAGGAAACCAGCCAAAAAAGAACAGAAAACGAAACGACATCATCTGGTACAACCCCCCATACAGCAAAAACGTCTCAACTAACATTGGACACAAATTCCTCAATCTGATTGACAAACACTTTCCCAAAGACAACACCCTAAGAAAAGTATTCAACAAGAACAACATTAAATTGAGCTACAGCTGCATGAACAATATACGACAAATCATCTCAAACCACAACAAAACAATTGCAAATGAGCCGTCGGCCCCCGGACAGAGCGACTCCAAAACCAACAAAGGTTGCAACTGTCGAAAGAAACCTGATTGCCCTCTCAACGGGGGGTGCTTACAAACATCAGTTGTCTACCAATCTAAGGTAACACGCAAGGACATTAACACATCCGACACATATGTAGGATTAACCGAGGGAGAGTTCAAAACCAGATGGAACAATCACAAGGCTTCTTTCAGGAACAAAAACCTGCGGAATACCACAGAACTCAGCAAACACATTTGGGACCTCAAAGACAATAATGTTGAATATTCAATAACATGGCAAATTCTTGCATCCAGCACACCTTACAATAGTGGTAATAAAAGATGCAACCTATGCTTGAAAGAGAAACTGTTTATTATTTACCGTCCAGACCTGTCATCCCTCAACAAGCGCAGCGAAATTGTGACAGCATGCCGCCATAGACGGAAACACCTCCTAGGTAACACATGAGCCAATCACTACGCCCCTACGCCAGCCTGTACCCACCCACTCTGTGCCCTATATAAACCATGGTATGTGAATGCTTCCATTAAAATCTCCTGATGATTGAGGGTACCCCCCCTCATGAAACAGGCCTGTAGAGATGAAATAGTCTTGTGATTTTTCCCCACACATACATATATTGCGCTCTACTACGGTATCGAGCACTATTTTTTGGATAACCTTATTAAGACATATATACATATATATGTAGATTGGCTCGACTTGGTCATTTAAAAAGTAGCTCACCTGCTGAAAACGTGTGTGCACACCTGTTGTATGCAAATACACACTGGGCTCCAAATGTGTTATTTACATAACAGAGGTGTTCCTCAAGGCACCCCTATAAGTCCTCTTCTTTTTGGCAGTTACACGTTATTTTGGTAATGTGATTTACAATCTGTTACTAAGGTGTTTCTGTAGCTTGTTTACGTCAAATGCACTCGTTGGTCACTTGTTCCACTTCTTTAGTTACACTAGTAGTCAGGGATGTAACACTAAGTGGTAATAATGACAACCTCGTAAATTAAAATGATTTAAAAAAAAAACGTGATTGATAACCACATTTTGATAAACTTACGGACTGACGAGTGAAAGCTATCTTCAATGCTAACATGAATACAAGACTCAGTAACGTCTTTGCACATCAACAAAGGACATACCCCAATGTAAAGGTGTATAAACACATTGTTATCAACAGTGTACATTGAACATCTCGGCTGTTGTGTCTTCACACAGTGTGATTGAGTCCTACTCTAAGGAATAGGACACAGACCCAGGTGTTTTTTTACAACTTTATTAACACAAATGGAGGTGTCTTGCATGAAATTAAGCCACAGGTAGGTAGGTAGGTAGGTAGTGTTGCATCAGACCAGTTCTTCCTCCCAGGGAATCTAAGTTACTGGTCAATCCCAAGTTCTTTCGATGACATATATGCTGAGTAAGAAGGACCATCAAGACAGAATTGGAATATTTTCAAGTTTTACTAAAACTTTAGGAGATCAGTTTATCGGCTACTCTAGTTGATCTGACATTCAAACGGAAAAGCCAACTTCTTTCACATAAAGAAAGCCCCCCTCTCCCCCTCGCAACACTGATAAGGAAGACTTGGGAGTTTGGTTTCACATTCCTGATGGTTTAAGACACTAAACAGACAACCTGAAGACAAAGAGAGACTGGTAGAATATACAAAGGAAAAGTACTAGCTCCCCTAAACATGGCTACGTTAAAAGAAAGAACTCTTAAACATATATGCATCCTCCACAGTAGGTAGGTAGGTCTTTATTGTCATTGCACAAGTACAATGAAACTTTGTTTTCAGCACAAACCCGTTCAAGATGAGACAAACAAACAGTGTACAGGGTTACAGAACAGGAACGCTGATGGGTGGCCACAAGGCGCCCCGTAAAAGACGGGAAAAAAGTCAACGCTGGGGAAGGATGAGTAAAAAAATACAATCTGGAGTGGGGAAAACACTATAACACAACATACATCTCCAGACTTGCAACACAGGGGAGGGAGTGGGGGGCCACGGTGGCAGGCTGCAGCTCTTCAGCCGTCCATCACCCCCAAGGGATTCGCGTCAAGGGCGTTGGGGTATGTGTGTGTGGCGTATATTTTTTGTGGATGCATGTGTGTGTGTGTAAGCCTGCAGTGTGTCTCTGTTCCGCGGCCTTGATGTCGTGCAGCCGATGGTCAGTCCAAAGTCAACAACAACAACAACAACAACAACAACAAGTGTGTGTCCGCGAGAGACAAGAAGGGACTTATTTAAGTCACGGCAATAACGGCGCCTGTTGTTGCAGAACCAGACGCAACAGCACCAGCAGACGACAGGCCAGAACCAGAACCAGAACCAGAACCAGCAACAAGCGGCAGCCCAGCAGGCCACATCTCAGCAGAACTCCACCCAGACCAATGGCACTGCAGGAGCTGGAGGGTTACAGCATGGACAAGACCAGGGGCCCCAGAATAAAAAAGCTCGCATCGGGCCCTCTGGGGCCTCCTCAGGCCCTGGGCTGCACCAGTCAGAGTACCAGGTCAGTCACATTCAATACACGTCCAATTGCTGCCAAAATGTCTCCATACATTGCTGCATTCATCTTTCCCTCCATCAGGTTTGATGGGAAGTGTTGGTTTTCATCCAGGATGTCTCTGTACATTGCTGCATTTATCTTTCCCTCCATCAGGTTGAATGGGAAGTATTGGTTTTCATCCAGGATGTCTCTGTACATTGCTGCATTTATCTTTCCCTCCATCAGGTTGGATGAAAAGTTAAAGTTAAAGTACCAATGATTGTCACACACACACACACACACTAGGTGTGGTGAAATGTGTCCTCTGCATTTGACCCATCCCCTTGTTCACCCCCTGGGAGGTGAGGGGAGCAGTGAGCAGCAGTACATAATAGTGTGAGAGTCCAGTCCATAGTGGATCTAACATAATAGTGTGAGAGTCCAGTCCATAGTGGATCTAACATAATAGTGTGAGAGTCCAGTCCATAGTGGATCTAACATAATAGTGAGAGAGTCCAGTCCATAGTGGATCTAACATAATAGTGTGAGAGTCCAGTCCATAGTGGATCTAACATAATAGTGAGAGTCCAGTCCATAGTGGATCTAACATAATAGTGTGAGAGTCCAGTCCATAGTGGATCTAACATAATAGTGAGAGAGTCCAGTCCATAGTGGATCTAACATAATAGTGTGAGAGTCCAGTCCATAGTGGATCTAACATAATAGTGTGAGAGTCCAGTCCATAGTGGATCTAACATAATAGTGAGAGAGTCCAGTCCATAGTGGATCTAACATAATAGTGTGAGAGTCCAGTCCATAGTGGATCTAACATAATAGTGTGAGAGTCCAGTCCATAGTGGATCTAACATAATAGTGAGAGAGTCCAGTCCATAGTGGATCTAACATAATAGTGTGAGAGTCCAGTCCATAGTGGATCTAACATAATAGTGTGAGAGTCCAGTCCATAGTGGATCTAACATAATAGTGAGAGAGTCCAGTCCATAGTGGATCTAACATAATAGTGAGAGTCCAGTCCATAGTGGATCTAACATAATAGTGTGAGAGTCCAGTCCATAGTGGATCTAACATAATAGTGTGAGAGTCCAGTCCATAGTGGATCTAACATAATAGTGAGAGTCCAGTCCATAGTGGATCTAACATAATAGTGTGAGAGTCCAGTCCATAGTGGATCTAACATAATAGTGAGAGTCCAGTCCATAGTGGATCTAACATAATAGTGTGAGAGTCCAGTCCATAGTGGATCTAACATAATAGTGTGAGAGTCCAGTCCATAGTGGATCTAACATAATAGTGAGAGTCCAGTCCATAGTGGATCTAACATAATAGTGTGAGAGTCCAGTCCATAGTGGATCTAACATAATAGTGAGAGTCCAGTCCATAGTGGATCTAACATAATAGTGAGAGTCCAGTCCATAGTGGATCTAACATAATAGTGTGAGAGTCCAGTCCATAGTGGATCTAACATAATAGTGTGAGAGTCCAGTCCATAGTGGATCTAACATAATAGTGTGAGAGTCCAGTCCATAGTGGATCTAACATAATAGTGAGAGAGTCCAGTCCATAGTGGATCTAACATAATAGTGAGAGTCCAGTCCATAGTGGATCTAACATAATAGTGTGAGAGTCCAGTCCATAGTGGATCTAACATAATAGTGAGAGTGCAGTCCATAGTGGATCTAACATAATAGTGAGAGTCCAGTCCATAGTGGATCTAACATAATATTGTTAGAGTCCAGTCCATAGTGGATCTAACATAATAGTGAGAGTCCAGTCCATAGTGGATCTAACATAATAGTGAGAGTCCAGTCCATAGTGGATCTAACATAATAGTGTGAGAGTCCAGTCCATAGTGGATCTAACATAATAGTGAGAGTCCAGTCCATAGTGTAATATGTGCTAGTTTTAGTCTCACTTTTGCTTGTGTCAACATCCGTTTGTGCCGACCTCAGTCAGACAGCTCCACAAATGTGTTCCACACTTCCACTCTATGATAGTAGGCAGCTGCAAATGCTAGCAGGACATGTCAACATTGCTGTCACTGGCAATGTCCTACTTTGTCCTCATTATTGATCCTGTGCCACCCTCATTCTCAACACTATTGACATCTCATCAGTTGGGAGCCTTTTGTTACCAGTGAGCTGATCAAATTCAAATGCATCAGTGTGTGAATGTGGAAATAGTGTCAAAGCGCTTTGAATACCTAGAAAAGTGCTATACAAGTATAACCTATTTACCATTTCAGGTTTTGTTTGTACACGGCTAGTTGTAGTTGTACGGTGTTGCATGTATCATGATCAAGAATATAGTCACTCACTCAATGGACACTCGGTCGTTTGGTCCAGCTGGCTGGAAAAGTATTTTTTTCCTGTTGATTTGGGTAAGCACTCCATTTATGTTGGCATAGCTTGGCTCCAAGTTCCACATTTGCAGTGTCGAGTCACGTCGACCTCACGTTTCAGTCTCTCTTCATGCTGGCTTCTACAAGCAGTAGTTCATCCTCCGTATATTCAGGTTCAAAAAGATAAGGTTGTGAATCCTCATTTGAACAAAAATAGTCAAATGTAAATGATTAGATGACAAAGTGCTTCATAGAACATTTGACTCCAAATGAAAAGACATTACAGTGTAGTACAAAATATTAAACATTGATCATTTCAGGGGCAATTTTTTCATCAATAAATTGTGGATTAAAGCTATTTTTTGGCAAAGCACAAACTCAAAGTATCTGTAGAGGTTTGAGTTGAATCAGAGCAAACAAGTTAATAAAAAGTGTCATTCAAAAATGTTAAATATTCTCCTGATGAACCCAGTTTGTAAATGTATTCTCCCAGTAGCTCAGTCACGTTGTTTTGAAAGAAAAAGCAACACTTCTAATCATTTTAATACAAACTAGCAAACACAGACCGCTTTGGAAAATGTCTTGGTCAGTCTGCAATTGTCAACAGGAAGTGATGCCCTTAAATGGTCACAGCTGTGCTCAATCAATTGACATCACAACAAATCAACAATGAAAGTGCACAAATAATAGACAACATGGAAAATTGAACACAATAAATCAAAGACTCAGTACAGTATCATAGGAAAATAAATAAAAAGCAATAAAAAACAAATAAATGTTTCATTATTTTTTTTCAATTATTATTATTTTTTTAACTTTATTTATTTTTTTAACATGTTATTTTTTTTTTACTGCTTTATTTAATTTCCTATGATACTGTACTGTTACCTGAACAAATTCCACCCACAATGCAGACTCGCAGGTAAAACTATGTGACTGAATGTAGGAAAAAACAAGCACTCTCCAAAAAACGTAATAAAACAAAACTAAAGAGGTGCACGGCAAAAAGTGTAGTTAAAGAAAAAGCAAGACCAGCAACACTTTTAATCATTTTAATACAAACTAGCAAACACAGACCGCTTTGGAAAATGTCTTGGTCAGTCTGCAATTGTCAACAGGAAGTGATGCCCTTAAATGGTCAATCAATCAACATCACAACAACTTCAACAATGTAAGTGCACAAATATAAGACAAAATTTAAATTTGTACAAAATAAATCAAAGACTCAGTACAGTATCATAGGAAAATAAATAAAAAGCAATACAAAAAATAAAATAATTAAAAATTAAAAAAAAAAAAATTTTTTACATAAAAAAAAGTTTAATATTTATTTATTTTATTTTATTTTATCTTTAATTTTACTTTTCTTTTCTTATCTTTTTTTTTTTTTTTTTTTTTTTACTGCTTTATTTATTTTCCTATGATACTGTACTGTTACATGTTACCTGAACAAATTCCACCCACAATGCAGACTCGCAGGTAAAACATGCACTCTCCAGACAAAATGGAAAATTGTACAAAATAAATCAAAGACTTAGTACAGTATCATAGGAAAATAAATAAAAAGCAATACAAAAAAATAAAATAACTAAAAATTAAAAAAACAATTTTTTTTACATAAAAAAGTTTAATATTTATTTATTTTATTTTATTTTATCTTTAATTTTACTTTTCTTATGTTTTTTGTTTTTGTTTTGTTTTTTACTGCTTTATTAATTTTCCTATGATACTGTACTGTTACCTGAACAAATTCCACCCACAATGCAGACTTGCAGGTAAAACATGCACTCTCCAGACAAAATGGAAAATTGTACAAAATAAATCAAAGACTCAGTACAGTATCATAGGAAAAAATAAATAAAGCAATTAAAATAGAAAAATAGAAAAACATATTTTTTCACATTTAAACAGTAGTTTTACATTTTATAGAAATGTTAAATTTTTACATTATTTAACTCTTTAAAAAAAAAAGTATTTATTTAATTGTTTTTTTCTATGATTTTTCTATTTTCCTATGATACTGTACCGAGTCTTTGATTTATTTTGTACAATTTTCCATTTTGTCTGGAGAGTGCATGTTTTTTCCTACATTCAGTCACATAGTTTTACCTGCGAGTCTGCATTGTGGGTGGAATTTGTATCATAGGAAAATAAATAAAGCAGTAAAAAAAAAAATCATGTTAAAAAATAAAATAAAATTTAAAAAGATGAAACATTTATCTTTTTTTAAATGTAAAAAAATATATATATTTTAATTTGTATTATTATTATTTTATTTATTTTCCTATGATACTGTACTGAGTCTTTGATTTATTTCGTACAATTTTCCATTGTGTCTATTATTTGTGCACTTTCATTGTTGATTTGTTGTTGATTGATTGTTATGTCGATTGATTGAGCACAGCTGTGACTATTTAAGGGCATCACTTCCTGTTGACAATTGCAGACTGACCAAGACATTTTCCAAAGCGGTCTGTGTTTGCTAGTTTGTATTAAAATGATTAGAAGTGTTGCTGGTCTTGCTTTTTCTTTAACTACACTTTTTGCCGTGCACCTCTTTAGTTTAGTTTGATTAAGTTTTTTGGAGAGTGCGTGTTTTTTCCTTTATTCATTCACATAGTTTTACCTGCGAGTCCGCAATGTGGTAGAATTTGTCCAGGTAACACATTGTGAGAGGAACAGCTTTGAATGCAGTTCCTTTTAAAACGGTTGTCTTTGAACTTGATATTTGTGTCTTTGAACTTGATATTTGTGTCTTTGAACTTGATATTTGTGTCTTTGAACTTGATATTTGTGTCTTTGAACTTTATATTTGTGTCTTTCAACTTGATATTTGTGTCTTTGAACTTGATATTTGTGTCTTTGAACTTGATATTTATGTCTTTGAACTTGATATTTGTGTCTTTGAACTTGATATTTGTTTCTTTGAACTTTATATTTGTCTTTGAACTTGATATTTGTGTCTCTGAACTTGATATTTATGTCTTTGAACTTGATATTTGTGTCTTTGAACTTGATATTTGTGTCTTTGAACTTTATGTGTGTCTTTGTACTTGATGTGTGTCTTTGTACTTGATGTGTGTCTTTGAACTTGATATTTGTGTCTTTGAACTTGATATATGTGTCTTTGAATTTGATGTGTCTTTGAACTTGATATTTTTGTCTTTGAACTTGATATTTGTGTCTTTGAACTTGATATGTGTGTCTTTGAACTTTATATTTGTGTCTTTGAACTTGATATTTGTGTCTTTGAACTTGATATTTGTGTCTTTGAACTTGATATTTGTGTCTTTGAACTTGATATTTTTGTCTTTGAACTTGATATTTGTGTGATATTTTTGTCTTTGTCTTTGAACTTGATATGTGTGTCTTTGAACTTTATATTTGTGTCTTTGAACTTCATATTTGTGTCTTTGAACTTGATATTTGTGTCTTTGAACTTGATATTTTTGTCTTTGAACTTGATATTTGTGTCTTTGAACTTGATATTTGTGTCTTTAAAGTTGATATTTGTGTCTTTGAACTTGATAATTGTGTCTTTGAACTTGATAATTGTGTCTTTGAACTTGATATTTTTGTCTTTCAACTTGGTGTGTCTTTCAACTTGATATTTGTGTCTTTAAAGTTGATATTTGTGTCCTTAAAGTTGATATTTGTGTCTTTGAACTTGATATTTGTGTCTTTGAACTTGATATTTGTGTCTTTGAGTCTTTGAACCTTTGAACTTGATATTTTTGTCTTTGAACTATATATTTGTGTCTTTAAAGTTGATATTTGTGTCTTTAAAGTTGATATTTGTGTCTTTGAACTTGATATTTTTGTCTTTGAACAAAGTTGATATTTGTGTCTTTGAACTTGATATTTGTGTCTTTGAACTTGATATTTGTGTCTTTGAGTCTTTGAACCTTTGAACTTGATATTTGTGTCTTTGAACTTGATATTTTTGTCTTTGAACTATATATTTGTGTCTTTAAAGTTGATATTTGTGTCTTTAAAGTTGATATTTGTGTCTTTGAACTTGATATTTTTGTCTTTGAACTTGATATTTGTGTCTTTGAACTTGATATTTTTGTCTTTGAACTTGATATTTGTGTCTTTGAACTTGATATTTTTGTCTTTGAACTTGATATTTGTGTCTTTAAAGTTGATATTTGTGTCTTTGAACTTGATATTTGTGTCTTTGAACTTGATATTTGTGTCTTTGAACTTGATATTTGTGTCTTTGAACTTGATATTTGTGTCTGAAGTTGATATTTGTGTCTTTGAACTTGATATTTTTGTCTTTGAACTTGATATTTGTGTCTTTAAAGTTGATATTTGTGTCTTTGAACTTGATATTTGTGTCTTTGAACTTGATATTTTTGTCTTTGAACTTGATATTTTTGTCTTTGAACTTGATATTTGTTTCTTTGAACTTGATATGTGTCTGAACTTGATATTTTTGTCTTTGAACTTGATATTTGTGTCTAAAGTTGATATTTGTGTCTTTGAACTTGATATTTTTGTCTTTGAACTTGATATTTGTGTCTTTAAAGTTGATATTTGTGTCTTTGAACTTGATATTTGTGTCTTTGAACTTGATATTTTTGTCTTTGAACTTGATATTTTTGTCTTTGAACTTGATATTTGTGTCTTTAAAGTTTATATTTGTGTCTTCGAACTTGACATTTATGTCTTTGAACTTGATATTTGTGTCTTTGAACTTGATATTTGTGTCTTTGAACTTGCAAGTAGACATGCTGGCCAGACCGAGTGATTAATGCTGTTGAACTGGACTGTTCAGACCTTAGACTTGGTACCATGCAGGCTTCATCACTTCATGCTCTCAGACTTGGATAGGACAGCAGTCGTCTGAGGACATGGTGCAAAATCCAAAGAATGTATTCTCTAAAGGCGGGGACATGCCCAGACAAAGAGGCTTTTACTCTACCGTGCTGCAAAACCACACTTGTTAAGTTACAATGGACTGACACCTCTGCCAGCACAACAACTATCATCACCTTCCATTGACTTGTATCAGTGGTGGACGGCACACCTGGAATCTAACGTGCATGTGGACTAGGGTTGTGCCTATACCAATCATTTGGTACCAGTACCTAGATGTATATCGGCACTTTTCAAAATAAAGGGAACTACGAAAAATGTCAATATTTACTTTATTTGAACAGAAAATCTTACAATACAATAAACATATGTTTCCTATTGAACAACAATAGATGGTTAAAATATCAATTAAAAGGCATTAAACACATTAGACTTTTCTTGTTGCTCTCAAAGAACAATTTACAATTGTCCATATTACATAAAGTCTCTTTTAATCAAAGATTAGGTTAGAATATAATAAAAAGCTTTATTTACATTGTATTAAATGATTCATGATTTATGGTTGCTTTAAGAAAAATACAAGTACTAAAAGCAAAAGTATGGATACATGTACACAGATAAGCAGGTAAAACACACTTTTGGTAAAGATTCAACTTCAATTGTAGCAATTTGTTCCCAAATAAAGTCATTTCACTTGCATTAGTTGACGCTAACTGGGCGGTTTTAACTCTGCTAATATTGAAAAGAGCGATACCGGTACTTTTCAAAGGTAGTATAGTACCGATTTCAATCAATTAGTAACGCGGTTCTTTATCAGTACCGATATTGTCAGAATAATTGTGTATAAGTTATCACACAACTTGTTTTCCCATGAGTTCAGGCTGCCCTGCGAGAAGACAAAAGCTGTCTTTGTTCTTATCAAGCAAAAGGCCTACCGCTTGTAAACCTCCAGAATCAGAATCAAAATCAGAATCAGAATCATTTTATTGCCATTATTTGAGAACGGGTTCACAAACTAGGAATTTTTCTTGGTGCAATCGTGCAACATAAAACACAACACAGAATAGGTAATAAAATGAGCTGTGCCTGAGCTATCAGATCTGGGATGCGACGTGGAGGTGTCGGTTTCTTTGATCTATTGGACAGCCACAGGAAGACCTTGTCAAGACCCGAGGTCTACAAAGCGGAGAGGGGGGGGAAACCTGACACCGCTCCAGGCACCTTTTCTTTGAACTGTTTATGACTGAGTGCAGCAGCTGTTTATGACCACCTCCCCTTGTAATCAGAAAATGCCCAAATAAAGGAGGGGCGCATTGGGACTGCCTTCTGTAGCTGAGTGTGCAGCCCCACACGTTTCTCCTCCTGAGCTAAATTGAATCCTGTCTCTGTGTGATTCCTTTGCTTCTTGTCTTGTCTAATAGATGTCATGGGTGTTTGAACCTGACAGCTATATTGCACAACCCTTATGTGTACTGTTGTTATTTGTTAGAGGCTAAATGATTGAATCACTTAGTGAATTTGACCTGTTAAGGTTAATCTTCATCCCGAAATGTCACCTGAAAGCAGAATAACGTTTGGTGAGCAGCAGGTGTCCTGGTCTCAAAAAGACTGATCTAGTTGTCTAAAATGTTGTTGTTCTTCTCCCACCTCTCTCTCTCTCTCAGCACTCCACTACCCGGCTGGGCTACCAAAGCAGTATCCAAGGTTCCACTCAGCCTCAGAGCACCATGGGATACACGTCCTCCTCCCAGCAGAGCTCGCAGTATTCTCACCAGACCCACCATCGCTACTGACACTCCTGAACCAGCAGAGGGCGGCAGGCAGGCGCAGGTCCTGGAAGGTCCAGCGATGTCTGCTCCGTCCTGGCCTGACCTTCTCGGTCGCCAATGTTGCAGCGCCGTGTGCTCACGGACGCCAAGAGACAGCAGAACGTTGAAAGCAAACGCAGGTTTTCATGTCACACGACCTTGAAGACGACACAACTTATGAACACAACTCATACAGTGGTGGTCAAAAGTGTACGTACACGTGTAAAGAACATCATGTCATGGCTGTCTTGACTTTACGATCATTTCTTATTTGTTTGTGATGTAGTGATTGGAGCACATACTTGTTGGTCGCAAAAAACATTCATGAAGTTTGCTTCTTTTATGAATTTATTATGAAAATGTGAGGGTGAAAAGTATACATACAGCAATGTTCATATTTGCTTACATGTCCCTTGGCAAGTTGACCTGCAATAAGGCGCTTTTGGTAGCCATCCACAAGCTTCTGCTTGACCACTTGACCACTAAATTGCTGCAGTTCAGCTAAATGTGTTGACATGGACTTGTTTCTTCAGCATTGTCCACACCTTTAAGTCAGGCCATTCTAAAACCTTCATTCTAGCCTGATTTAGCCATTCCTTTACCACTGTTGACGTCATTGTCCTGTTGGAACACCCAACTGCGCCCAAGACCCAACCTCCGGGCTGATGATTTTAGCTTGTCCTGAACAATTTGGAGCTAATCTTCCTTTTTCATTGTCCCATTTAAAGCAGCAGTTCCATTGTGGGAATTTTTCCAGTTCAACAAACAACTTTGTTTTTTTGTCCTGATTAAGAGGAATTATTTGACGGTTGAAAAGTAGTCGCCAGAAAAAAGGGTGGAAATAGGGCTTTGCAAAAAATGGAGTTCTGGAAAATCCTGGAATTTTTTTGAACTTGTAAAAATGATAGTTTGAATGTCCAGGATGAGTGGAATGTGTTGAAGGTGGAATGGTTGGAATGGGTTGAAAAATGTGGAAATTGTGCAACTTGGAAAAATGTCCCATTCATTTTGAATGGGGAAAAATGTCCCTGAAAACTGGGAATTCTTGGAAATCCGGGATTTTTTTTTTAAATTGTTAAAGGAGAGCACACAATTTTGAAAATGTTGAATATTTTGGAGTTGGAACGGTTTGAATCGGATGCAAAATTGTGGAACTTTGAAAAATGTCCCATTGATTTCAATGGGAATTTCATGAAAATGTGTGAATTTTGGGAAAAGCAGGATTTTTTTTAAAGAAAATGTTAAAAGACTTGAATTTGGAGCTAATCCTCCTTTTTCATTGTCCCATTTAAAGCAGCAGTTCCATTGTGGGAATTTTTCCAGTTCAACAAACAACTTTGTTTTTTTTGTCCTGATTAAGAGGAATTATTTGACGGTTGAAAAGTAGTCGCCAGAAAAAAGGGTGGAAATAGGACTTTGCAAAAAATGGAATTCTGGAAAATCCTGGAATTTTTTTGAACTTGTAAAAATGATAGTTTGAATGTCCAGGATGAGTGGAATGTGGTGAAGGTGGAATGGTTGGAATGGGTTGAAAAATGTGGAAATTGTGCAACTTGGAAAAATGTCCCATTCATTTTGAATGGGGAAAAATGTCCCTGAAAACTGGGAATTCTTGGAAATCCGGGATTTTTTTTTTAAAATTGTTAAAGGAGAGCACTCAATTTTGAAAATGTTGAATATTTTGCAGTTGGAACGGTTTGAATCGGATGAAAAATTGTGGAACTTTGAAAAATGTCCCATTGATTTCATGAAAATGTGTGAATTTTGGGAAAAGCAGGATTTTTTTTTTTTAGAAAATGTTAAAAGACTTGAATTTGGAGCTAATCCTCCTTTTTCATTGTCCCATTTAAAGCAGCAGTTCCATTGTGGGAATTTTTTCCAGTTCAACAAACAACTTTGTTTTTTTGTCCTGATTAAGAGGAATTATTTGACGGTTGAAAAGTAGTCGCCAGAAAAAAGGGTGGAAATAGGGTTTTGCAAAAAATGGAATTCTGGAAAATCCTGGAATTTTTTTGAACTTGTAAAAATGATAGTTTGGATGTCCAGGATGAGTGGAATGTGTTGAAGGTGGAATGGTTGGAATGGGTTGAAAAATGTGAAAATTGTGCAACTTGGAAAAATGTCCCATTCATTTTGAATGGGGAAAAATGTCCCTGAAAACTGGGAATTCTTGGAAATCCGGGAATTTTTTTAAATCGTTGAAGGAGAGCACACAATTTTGAAAATGTTGAATATTTTGGAGTTGGAACGGTTTTGAATCGGATGAAAAATTGTGGAACTTTGAAAAATGTCCCATTGATTTCAATGGGAATTTCATGAAAATGTGTGAATTTTGGGAAAGGCAGGATTTTTTTTTTAGAAAATGTTAAAAGACTTGAATTTGGAGCTAATCCTCCTTTTTCATTGTCCCATTTAAAGCAGCAGTTCCATTGTGGGAATTTTTCCTGTTCAACAAACAACTTTGTTTTTTTGTCCTGATTAAGAGGAATTATTTGACGGTTGAAAAGTAGTCGCCAGAAAAAAGGGTGGAAATAGGACTTTGCAAAAAATTGAATTCTGGAAAATCCTGGAATTTTTTTCTAACTTGTAAAAATGATAGTTTGGATGTCCAGGATGAGTGGAATGTGTTGAAGGTGGAATGGTTGGAATGGGTTGAAAAATGTGGAAATTGTGCAACTTGGAAAAATGTCCCATTCATTTTGAATGGGGAAAAATGTCCCTGAAAACTGGGAATTCATGGAATTTCGGGAATTTTTTTTAAATTGTTGAAGGAGAGCACACAATTTTGAAAATGTTGAATATTTTGGAGTTGGAACGGTTTGAATCGGATGAAAAATTGTGGAATTTTGAAAAATGTCCCATTGATTTCAATGGGAATTTCATGAAAATGTGTGAATTTTGGGAAAAGCGGGATTTTTTTTTAGAAAATGTTAAAAGACTTGAATTTGGAGCTAATCCTCCTTTTTCATTGTCCCATTTAAAGCAGCAGTTCCATTGTGGGAATTTTTCCAGTTCAACAAACAACTTTGTTTTTTTGTCCTGATTAAGAGGAATTATTTGACGGTTGAAAAGTAGTCGCCAGAAAAAAGGGTGGAAATAGGGCTTTGCAAAAAAATGGAATTCTGGAAAATCCTGGAATTTTTTTGAACTCGTAAAAATGATAGTTTGAATGTCCAGGATGAGTGGAATGTGTTGAAGGTGGAATGGTTGGAATGGGTTGAAAAATGTGGAAATTGTGCAACTTGGAAAAATGTCCCATTCATTTTGAATGGGGAAAAATGTCCCTGAAAACTGGGAATTCTTGGAAATCCGGGATTTTTTTTTTTTAATTGTTAAAGGAGAGCACACAATTTTGAAAATGTTGAATATTTTGGAGTTGGAACGGTTTGAATCGGATGAAAAATTGTGGAACTTTGAAAAATGTCCCATTGATTTCAATGGGACATTTCATGAAAATGTGTGAATTTTGGGAAAAGCGGGATTTTTTTTTTTTAGAAAATGTTAAAAGACTTGAATTTGGAGGTAATCCTCCTTTTTCATTGTCCCATTTAAAGCAGCAGTTCCATTGTGGGAAATTTTCCAGTTCAACAAACAACTTTGTTTTTTTGTCCTGATTAAGAGGAATTATTTGACGGTTGAAAAGTAGTCGCCAGAAAAAAGGGTGGAAATAGGGCTTTGCAAAAAATTGAATTCTGGAAAATCCTGGAATTTTTTTGAACTTGTAAAAATGATAGTTTGAATGTCCAGGATGAGTGGAATGTGTTGAAGGTGGAATGGTTGGAATGGGTTGAAAAATGTGGAAATTGTGCAACTTGGAAAAATGTCCCATTCATTTTGAATGGGGAAAAATGTCCCTGAAAACTGGGAATTCTTGGAAATCCGGGATTTTTTTTTTTTAATTGTTAAAGGAGAGCACACAATTTTGAAAATGTTGAATATTTTGGAGTTGGAACGGTTTGAATCGGATGAAAAATTGTGGAACTTTGAAAAATGTCCCATTGATTTCAATGGGACATTTCATGAAAATGTGTGAATTTTGGGAAAAGCGGGATTTTTTTTTTTTAGAAAATGTTAAAAGACTTGAATTTGGAGGTAATCCTCCTTTTTCATTGTCCCATTTAAAGCAGCAGTTCCATTGTGGGAAATTTTCCAGTTCAACAAACAACTTTGTTTTTTTGTCCTGATTAAGAGGAATTATTTGACGGTTGAAAAGTAGTCGCCAGAAAAAAGGGTGGAAATAGGGCTTTGCAAAAAATTGAATTCTGGAAAATCCTGGAATTTTTTTGAACTTGTAAAAATGATAGTTTGAATGTCCAGGATGAGTGGAATGTGTTGAAGGTGGAATGGTTGGAATGGGTTGAAAAATGTGGAAATTGTGCAACTTGGAAAAATGTCCCATTCATTTTGAATGGGGGGAAAAATGTCCCTGAAAACTGGGAATTCTTGGAAATCCGGGATTTTTTTTTTTTAATTGTTAAAGGAGAGCACACAATTTTGAAAATGTTGAATATTTTGGAGTTGGAACGGTTTGAATCGGATGAAAAATTGTGGAACTTTGAAAAATGTCCCATTGATTTCAATGGGACATTTCATGAAAATGTGTGAATTTTGGGAAAAGCAGGATTTTTTTTTTTTAGAAAATGTTAAAAGACTTGAATTTGGAGCTAATTCTCCATTTTTGTTTCATCTGACATCACATGGACAAAGATAAGACCTTCTGGAGGAAAGTTCTGTGGTCAAATGAAACAAAAATGGATCTGTTTGGCCACAATACCCAGCAATATGTTTGGAGGAGAAAAGGTGAGGCCTTTAATCCCAGGAACACCATGCCTACCGTCAAGTATGGTTGTGGTAGTATTATGCTCTGGGCCTGTTTTGCTGCCAATAAAACTACTGCTTTAAATGGGACAATGAAAAAGGAGGATTAGCTCCAAATTCAAGTCTTTTAACATTTTCTAAAAAAAAATCCGCTTTTCCCAAAATTCACACATTTTCATGAAATTCTTATTGAAATCAATGGGACATTTTTCAAAGATGCCACAATTTTTCATCCGATTCAAACCATTCCAACTCCAAAATATTGAACATTTTCAAAATTGTGTGCTCTCCTTCAACAATTAAAAAAAAAAATCCCGGATTTCCAAGAATTCCCAGTTTTCAGGGACATTTTTCCCCATTCAAAATGAATGGGACAGTTTTCCAAGTTGCACATTCTCCACATTTTTCCAACCATTTTTCCAACCATTCCACCTTCAACACATTCCACTCATCCTGGACATTCAAACTATCATTTTTACAAGTTCAAAAAAATTCCAGGATTTTCCAGAATTCCATTTTTTGCAAAGCCCTATTTCCACCCTTTTTTCTGGCGACTACTTTTCAACCGTCAAATAATTCCTCTTAATCAGGACAAAAAAACAAAGTTGTTTGTTGAACTGGAAAAATTCCCACAATGGAACTGCTGCTTTAAATGGGACAATGAAAAAGGAGGATTACCTCCAAATTGTTCAGGACAACCTACCTAAATCATCAGCCCGGAGGTTGGGTCTTGGGCTCAGTTGGGTGTTCCAACAGGACAATGACCCCAAACACACCTCAAAAGTGGTAAAGGAATGGCTAAATCAGACTAGAATGAAGGTTTTAGAATGGCCTGACTTAAAGGTGTGGACAATGCTGAAGAAACAAGTCCATGTCAACACATTTAGCTGAACTGCAGCAATTTAGTGGTCAAGTGGTCAAGCAGAAGCTTGTGGATGGCTACCAAAAGCGCCTTATTGCAGGTCAACTTGCCAAGGGACATGTAAGCAAATATTAACATTGCTGTATGTATACTTTTCACCCTCACATTTTCATAATAAATTCATAAAAGAAGCAAACTTCATGAATGTTTTTTGTGACCAACAACTACTACGACTAACTACACAGACTTTGCTCGGGAGATTTCCCCTCGGAGTAAACGGGGCCAAGCGCTTGCTTCAACGTCACTTTCTCTCACTTCTCAGTGTGCGTTTAAGAGCCCACTGCTGTGTTTAGATGGAGACAGGTGTGGACAGTATTGTCCCCACACTAAAAGTATAGCAGATTTGCTCACATTTTCAGTAGAGCCATAATAAATTCATCAAAGAAGCAAACTTCATGAATGTTTTTTGTGAGCAACAAGTATGTGCTCCAATCACTACATCACAAACAAATAAGAGTTGTAGAAATGATTGACAGCCATGACATGATGTTCTTTACAAGTGTATGTACACTTTTGACCACCACTGTATGTTACCTTATCTCCTTCCTTGTAGTTGCCATGGTGATTGTAGGTGGATGCTGTTGTAAATATTGCAAGTAGAGTTGACTCACATGCAAATGAGCTGAACTTTTTAAGTCCCAAAAATATTTCTCGGAAGAGAAAATGATCAAAAGTGCAGGGAAACACAAAACGGGGAAGTCAACTCGCAACAATCCAACATTCAGAGCACTTTTCTGGCCTGACTTTGGAATGTACACAAGTCTTTCTTTTTTACCACTTGTGTACATCGTGTGTGTGACACTTGTGTACATCGTGTGTGTGACACTTGTGTACATCGTGTGTGTGACACTTGTGTACATCGTGTGCGTGATCACCACTGTTGCTTGTGCACAAACATCCAACCCAAACGTGCGCTTAAACGTACACGGCAGCTAACGGTAAGCCCCGCCCACTCCACCCCCCATTTGTGTGCTTTATTAACCCTGCCTGATGTACATTGTTAAGGTGTTATCATGATGTACATTGTTATCATGATGTACATTGTTAAGGTGTTATCATGATGTACATTGTTATCATGATGTACATTGTTAAGGTGTTATCATGATGTACATTGTTATCATGATGTACATTGTTAAGGTGTTATCATGATGTACATTGTTAAGGTGTTATCATGATGTACATTGTTAAGGTGTTATCATGATGTACATTGTTAAAGTGTTATCATGATGTACATTGTTAAGGTGTTATCATGATGTACATTGTTAAGGTGTTATCATGATGTACATTGTTAAGGTGTTATCATGATGTAGCATGTTAAGGTGTTATCATGATGTACATTGTTAAGGTGTTATCATGATGTACATTGTTAAGGTGTTATCATGATGTAGCATGTTAAGGTGTTATCATGATGTACATTGTTAAGGTGTTATCATGATGTACATTGTTAAGGTGTTATCATGATGTACATTGTTAAGGTGTTATCATGATGTACATTGTTAAGGTGTTATCATGAGTGTCATTATTATTCTTTCTGTGTTTTGTGCATTTTCTACCTTGGACTCACAACAAAATGCACTGAATGTGATTTTCAAAACAAAAGCTTGTGGGCCCTAAAGAGCCATCCTGCCTCAAGGCTCAGTACAGGTTTGGTTGGGACTGCGTTGTGAAAACAACAAACAACAAAAAGCGTCCTTAACACTTCTACTGTACTAAAGTGGCCTATCTTCCAGGCTATAGAGCGCACTGATGAGGCTCAAGCCAAAACATTTTTGAAGAAAAAAATATTTGTACATGTATTAGCTGCACCGGACTATAAGCCACAGCTGTATACTGGACAAGCAGTATAAAATGGATGGATGGATGTATACTGGTACTATAGATTTTGTCAGTGTTTATTTACATATCTTAACTGTTTCCAAACGGGCCTGTAACACGGCAGTAAAACGGCTGATCAAACAAAACATAAGTCATGGACCCGCTAGCTGCGGAAGCTAACTCTCCAATCAGCCAAACAGACTCCATAACTCCACGCTGACGTTTTGGTGAATTTACAAATTTGAAACAATACAACAGAAAAAGAAGTTAATAGTACTAACACAGATACGTGTTAGCATATTTGGTAATGCTAACAACTCTAGCTTGATTACATTATGATAGCACGTACAAATATGCAGTAATACACTCCTACAGGCGTCACACATGGGACACTTTAGTAAAATTGTTTTAGTTATATTGTAAAACTTACAAACGAGTGATGACTGAAGAATCCTTTCGAGCAGAAACGCTATGGACGGTCATACTTCCGGTTCGAGGCACAAAACCGGAGACTCTTTTTCAGCACCTGCAGTGAGCAAACTTGCCCAAAAGATGGCACCGTAGCACAAACAAACTAAAACACATTTCTTTGTCGGTGTAATATGAAAACTGTTTGTTAAATACCAAACAGCGGGGAAAAAAAGCCATAAATTAGCCGCACCGTTTTATAAGCCGCAGGGTTCAAAACATAGGGAAAAAGGTGATAGTCCGGAAAATACGGTGGTTTCATTCACTTATCGTCTTTCAGTGGACACGATTGATATGGACAACCTTAGAAGTGGACCAGCTCATGTGTAGGGCCTGCCATCGACACATTTGGACCGCCACAAATAGCTTTAGCGCTACCCTTCCACGCTTATAAACACCTTATAATGGGACATGTCAACACAAAGGGGTCATTTCTATGACAAAAACAGTCTGTTCTTGTGCAAATATGCTGTAATATCCTCAACCTAAACGTTTGCATTTTCACCAAAAAAAAACCCAGAACCAAATATACAAAAGCAGTGAAGTTGTGTAAATGGTAAATAAAAATAGAATCCTTTTCAACTTATATTCAATTGAATAGAATGCAAAGACAAGATATTTCATGTTGGGACATTAAATAATGCAAATAATCATGAACTTAGACTTTAATAGCAGCAACACATTGCAAAAAAGGGCATTTTTACCAGTGTGTTACATGGCCTTTCCTTTTAACAACACTCAGTAAAGGTTTGGGAACTGAGGAGACACATTTTTGGAGTGGAATTCTTTCCCATTCTTGCAAAAGGTTTCCTCTACATCATGGGTGTCAAACTCTGGCCCGCAGGCCAAATTTGGCCCGCCGTGTAATTTCACTTGGCCCTTGAGGTGATATCAAATTAATACTAGAGCTGGCCCGCCGATTATATACAGCGGCGGTGCCGCGGTAACACCGCATTCACCGCTAATTCTCATACTTGCCAACCCTCCCGGGAGACTCCCAAATTTCAGTGCCCCTCCCAAAAATCGTCACGTCCGCTTTTCATCCAGTCCAACGAGTGCTGGCCCAGTCACAAGATATGAGCGGCTTCTGCACGCACACACAAGTGAATGCAATCCATACTTGATCAACAGCGATACAGGTTACACTGAGGGTGGTCGTATAAACAACTTTAACACTGTTAGAAATATACGCCACACTGTGAACCCACACCAAACAAGAATGACAAACACATTTTGGAAGAACATCCGCACCGTAACACAACAGAACAAATACCCAGAACCCTTTGCAGCTCTTCCGGGACGCTACAAGGTGTGTGGGGGGTGTGGGGGGTTGGTGGTAGCGGGGGGGTGTATTTTGTAGCGTCCCGGAAGAGTTAATGCTGCAAAGGGTTCTGGGTATTTGTTCTGTTGTGTTACAGTGCGGATGTTCTCCCGAAATGTGTTTGTCATTCTTGTTTGGTGTGGATTCACAGTGTGGCGCATATTTCTAACAGTGTTAAAGTAGTTTATACGGCCACCCTCAGTGTAACCTGTATCGCTGTTGATCAAGTGTGCGTTGCATTCTCGTGTGTGTGCGTACAGGAGCCGCTCATATCTTGTGACTGGGCCGGCACGTTGTTAGAATGGATGAAAAGCGGACGTGACGACAGCTCATAGAGGACGTTAAAGGCAGTGCCTTTAAGGCACGCCCCCAAGACTGTGGTCCGGGTGGACTACGAGATATAATGAGTGATGAACACCTTGGTTGGATAATGAAGGTTGCCTCAGCTCAAAGCCTGAGCCCCGACATGAATGAACTAGCATCCAAGAAAAGATGGCTTGGGCACATCAGATTAGATCAGTGTGTTGCAAACTGAGCAGTTTAAAGTCCTGAATGGTTGGTTTATTCATTATTATTTTATTTTCACATTTATTAGCCTGTGGAAAAAGTTAATGTTGATATTTACCTCAGAAGGCTGCAAATAGAAAAGAGGCATTCAATTTTTATTTAAATTGTATTTGATATGCCATTGATATTTTTTAATTATTATTATTACTATTATTTGAAACTTGATTTTGCATGTCACTATAAAGTTATATAAGCCTTGCTCGTTCAATATTTAATGCAAAACTTGTTTGGGTCCCTATCAAAAAGGTTCATTTGTTCAACCTTGGCCTGCGGCTTTGTTCACTTTTACATTTTGGCCCACTCTGTATTTGAGTTTGACACCTCTGATATAGACATTATTTAGAAACTCCATTACTTTCAAATGTAGGTTCTCCTGGTTGAAATCTAGTGTGTTCCATGTTGTGGCAAAGAGAGCGACCAATGACTGCAGTCCCACAATCCTGTGCTGACACCCTTGGGCTGGGGGAGGGGCAGCGGCTGGCCCACAAGTGGACAAAAAGGAAACACTGACATCTATTGACGGAAAACAGAACTGCACCTTTTTCCCATTTGACTTCCAAGTGTAGATAATGTGAGGCCTAACTCACAAAACTCTTCTTTCTCAGATGGAATACTTCCAGTACACTTGACTAAGCACACTGAGTGCACTTAGTACACTTGACTAAGCACAGTTAGTGCACTTAGTTCCCCACAGATCATCCCTGGGGCTCCCTGTGAGGAACACTGGATAGTAACAATAGTAAAACATGTGAGAACAGAAGAAGAATATAAACATATTATGAATACAGTATCCATCCATCCATCCATCCATCCATCTTCTTCCGCTTATTCGAGGTCGGGTCGCGGGGGCAGCAGCTTAAGCAGGGAAGCCCAGACTTCCCTCTCCCCAGCCACTTCGTCCAGCTCCTCCCGGGGGATCCCGAGGCGTTCCCAGGCCAGCCGGGAGACATAGTCTTCCCAACGTGTCCTGGGTCTTCCCCGTGGCCTCCTACCGGTCGGACGTGCCCGAAACACCTCCCTAGGGAGGCGTTCGGGTGGCATCCTGACCAGATGCCCGAACCACCTCATCTGGCTCCTCTCCATGTGGAGGAGCAGTGGCTTTACTTTGAGCTCCCCCCGAATGACAGAGCTTCTCACCCTATCTCTAAGGGAGAGCCCCGCCACTCGGCGGAGGAAACTCATTTCGGCCGCTTGTACCCGTGATCTTGTCCTTTCGGTCATAACCCAAAGCTCATGACCATAGGTGAGGATGGGAACGTAGATCGACCGGTAAATCGAGAGCTTTGCCTTCCGGCTCAGCTCCTTCTTCACCACAACGGATCGATACAGCGTCCGCATTACTGAGGACGCCGCACCGATCCGCCTGTCGATCTCACCATCCACTCTTCCCCCACTCGTGAACAAGACTCCGAGGTACTTGAACTCCTCCACTTGGGGCAAGATCTCCTCCCCAACCCGGAGATGGCACTCCACCCTTTTCCGGGAGAGAACCATGGACTCTGACTTGGAGGTGCTGATTCCCATCCCAGTCGCTTCACACTCGGCTGCGAACCGATCCAGTGAGAGCTGAAGATCTTGGCCGGAGGAAGCCATCAGGACCACATCATCTGCAAACAGCAGTGACCTAATCCTGCAGCCACCAATCCAGATCCCCTCAACGCCCTGACTGCGCCTAGAAATTCTGTCCATAAAGGTTATGAACAGAATCGGTGACAAAGGGCAGCCTTGGCGGAGTCCAACCCTCACTGGAAACGTGTCCGACTTACTGCCGGCAATGCGGACCAAGCTCTGGCACTGATCATACAGGGAGCGAACCGCCACAATAAGACAGTCCGTTACCCCATACTCTCTGAGCACTCCCCACAGGACTTCCCGGGGTACACGGTCGAATGCCTTCTCCAAGTCCCCAAAGCACATGTAGACTGGTTGGGCAAACTCCCATGCACCCTCAAGGACCCTGCCGAGAGTATAGAGCTGGTCCACAGTTCCACGACCAGGACGAAAACCACACTGTTCCTCCTGAATCCGAGGTTCGACTATCCGGCGTAGCCTCCTCTCCAGTACACCTGAATAGACCTTACCGGGAAGGCTGAGGAGTGTGATCCCACGATAGTTGGAACACACCCTCCGGTTCCCCTTCTTAAAGAGAGGAACCACCGCCCCGGTCTGCCAATCCAGAGGTACCGCCCCCGATGTCCACGCGATGTTGCAGAGTCTTGTCAACCAAGACAGCCCCACAACATCCAGAGCTTTAAGGAACTCCGGGCGGATCTCATCCACCCCCGGGGCCTTGCCACCGAGGAGCTTTTTAACTACCTCGGCAACCTCAGCCCCAGAAATAGGAGAGCCCACCACAGATTCCCCAGGCCCTGCTTCCTCATAGGAAGACGTGCTGGTAGGATTGAGGAGGTCTTCGAAGTATTCTCTCCACCGATCCACAACATCCGCAGTCGAGGTCAGCAGAACACCATCCCCACCATACACGGTAAATATACATACAGTAAATATATAATAAATACATCAAATCTAGCATAACTAATTAGATCAAAAGTAAAGTACAAATGACTTTAATAAAATAATAGTATTTTAGGTCAGAGCCAAATGAAACTAATGACTAAGCAGTTTAGCCTGTCAATTATCGACAAGTTGATTGAAACTTGCAGGTTTTTTTTTAATGAATGGAAAGTCACGGGTACTCACCTGTGTTACCTTCTCACTACTGCTGACTAAATGAAACTAGGCAAGCAGGTGTCATGTTTCTAATTGTGCTAACGGTTCATCAAACTATTAGTATGAAGGAAGACACTCACTTCCTCTTCCTGTCTGAGCTAGCTGCGTCACAGGATCCACAAAACCAATCATTCAATCAATGACGGAGACGCAAGTTTCACTGACTGACTGCTTCCATACACACAAGTTTCACTGACTGACTGCTTCCATAGACACAAGTTTCACTGACTGACTGCTTCCATAGACACAAGTTTCACTGACTGACTGCTTCCATAGACACAAGTTCACTGACTGACTGCTTCCATAGACACAAGTTTCACTGACTGACTGCTTCCATAGACACAAGTTTCACTGACTGACTGCTTCCATAGACACAAGTTCACTGACTGACTGCCTCCATAGACACAAGTTTCACTGACTGACTGCTTCCATACACACAAGTGTCACTGACTGACTGCTTGACGAAGACTCAAGTTTCACTGACTGACTGCTTCCATAGACACAAGTTTCACTGACTGACTGCTTCCATAGACACAAGTTTCACTGACTGACTGCTTCCATAGACACACGTTTCACTGACTGACTGCTTCCATAGACACAAGTTTCACTGACTAACTGCTTCCATAGACACAAGTTTCACTGACTGACTGCTTCCATAGACACAAGTTTCACTGACTAACTGCTTCCATAGACACAAGTTTCACTGACTGACTGCTTCCATAGACACAAGTCTCACTGACTGACTGCTTCCATAGACACAAGTCTCACTGACTGACTGCTTCCATAGACACAAGTTTCACTGACTGACTGCTTCCATAGACACAAGTTCACTGACTAACTTCTTCCATAGACACAAGTTCACTGACTGACTGCTTCCATAGACACAAGTTTCACTGACTGACTGCTTCCATAGACACAAGTTCACTGACTGACTGCTTCCATAGACACAAGTTTCACTGACTGACTGCTTCCATAGACACAAGTTCACTGACTGACTGCTTCCATAGACACAAGTTTCACTGACTGACTGCTTCCATAGACACAAGTTTCACTGACTGACTGCTTCCATAGACACAAGTTTCACTGACTGACTGCGTCCATGGACACAAGTGTCACTGACTGACTGCTTCCATAGACACAAGTTTCACTGACTGACTGCTTCCATAGACACATGTGTCAGTACTGACTGACTGCTTCCATAGACACAAGTTTCACTGACTGACTGCTTCAATACACACAAGTTCACTGACTGACTGCTTCCATAGACACAAGTTTCACTGACTGACTGCTTCCATAGATCATGTTTCACTGACTGACCGCTTCCATAGACACATGTTTCACTGACTGACTGCTTCCATAGACACAAGTTTCACTGACTGACTGCTTCCATAGACACAAGTTTCACTGACTGACTGACTGCTTCCATAGACACAAGTTTCACTGACTGACTGCTTCCATCACACACAAGTTCACTGACTGACTGCTTGACGAAGACACAAGTTTCACTGACTGACTGCTTCCATAGACACAAGTTTCACTGACTGACTGCTTCCATAGACACAAGTTTCACTGACTGACTGCTTCCATAGACACAAGTTTCACTGACTGACTGCTTCCATAGACACAAGTTTCACTGACTGACTGCTTCCATACACACAAGTGTCACTGACTGACTGCTTCCATAGACACAAGTTTCACTGACTGACTGCTTCCATAGACACAAGTTTCACTGACTGACTGCTTCCATACACACAAGTTTCACTGACTGACTGCTTCCATAGACACAAGTTTCACTGACTGACTGCTTCCATAGACACAAGTTTCACTGACTGACTGCTTCCATAGACACAAGTTTCACTGACTGACTGCTTCCATAGACACAAGTTTCACTGACTGACTGCTTCCATAGACACAAGTTTCACTGACTGACTGCTTCCATAGACACAAGTTTCACTGACTGACTGCTTCCATAGACACAAGTTTCACTGACTGACCGCTTGACAAGACACAAGTTCACTGACTGACTGCTTCCATAGACACAAGTTTCACTGACTGACTGCTTGACGAAGACTCAAGTTCACTGACTGACTGCTTCCATAGACACAAGTTTCACTGACTGACTGCTTGACAAGACACAAGTTCACTGACTGACTGCTTCCATAGACACAAGTTTCACTGACTGACTGCTTGACGAAGACTCAAGTTCACTGACTGACTGCTTCCATAGACACAAGTTTCACTGACTGACTGCTTGACAAGACACAAGTTCACTGACTGACTGCTTCCATACACACAAGTTTCACTGACTGACTGCTTCCATAGACACAAGTTTCACTGACTGACTGCTTCCATAGACACAAGTTTCACTGACTGACTGCTTCTTTAGACACAAGTTTCACTGACTGACTGCTTCCATAGACACAAGTTCACTGACTGACTACTTCCATAGACACAAGTGTCACTGACTGACTGCTTCCATAGACACAAGTTTCACTGACTGACTGCTTCCATAGACACAAGTTTCACTGACTGACTGCTTCCATAGACACAAGTTCACTGACTGACTGCTTCCATAGACTCAAGTTTCACTGACTGACTGCTTCCATAGACACAAGTTTCACTGACTGACTGCTTCCATAGACACAAGTTTCACTGACTGACTACTTGACGAAGACTCAAGTTTCACTGACTGACTGCTTCCATAGACACAAGTTTCACTGACTGACTACTTGACGAAGACTCAAGTTTCACTGACTGACTGCTTCCATAGACACAAGTTTCACTGACTGATCGCTTGACAAGACACAAGTTCACTGACTGACTGCTTCCATAGACACAAGTTTCACTGACTGACTGCTTGACGAAGACTCAAGTTCACTGACTGACTGCTTCCATAGACACAAGTTTCACTGACTGACTGCTTGACAAGACACAAGTTCACTGACTGACTGCTTCCATAGACACAAGTTTCACTGACTGACTGCTTGACGAAGACTCAAGTTCACTGACTGACTGCTTCCATAGACACAAGTTTCACTGACTGACTGCTTCCATAGACACAAGTTTCACTGACTGACTGCTTCCATAGACACAAGTTTCACTGACTGACTGCGTCCATGGACACAAGTGTCACTGACTGACTGCTTCCATAGACACAAGTTTCACTGACTGACTGCTTCCATAGACACAAGTTTCACTGACTGACTGCTTCCATAGACACAAGTTTCACTGACTGACTGCTTCCATAGACACAAGTTTCACTGACTGACTGCTTCCATAGACACAAGTTTCACTGACTGACTGCTTCCATAGACACAAGTTTCACTGACTGACCGCTTGACAAGACACAAGTTCACTGACTGACTGCTTCCATAGACACAAGTTTCACTGACTGACTGCTTGACGAAGACTCAAGTTCACTGACTGACTGCTTCCATAGACACAAGTTTCACTGACTGACTGCTTGACAAGACACAAGTTCACTGACTGACTGCTTCCATAGACACAAGTTTCACTGACTGACTGCTTGACGAAGACTCAAGTTCACTGACTGACTGCTTCCATAGACACAAGTTTCACTGACTGACTGCTTGACAAGACACAAGTTCACTGACTGACTGCTTCCATACACACAAGTTTCACTGACTGACTGCTTCCATAGACACAAGTTTCACTGACTGACTGCTTCTTTAGACACAAGTTTCACTGACTGACTGCTTCCATAGACACAAGTTCACTGACTGACTACTTCCATAGACACAAGTGTCACTGACTGACTGCTTCCATAGACACAAGTTTCACTGACTGACTGCTTCCATAGACACAAGTTTCACTGACTGACTGCTTCCATAGACACAAGTTCACTGACTGACTGCTTCCATAGACTCAAGTTTCACTGACTGACTGCTTCCATAGACACAAGTTTCACTGACTGACTGCTTCCATAGACACAAGTTTCACTGACTGACTACTTGACGAAGACTCAAGTTTCACTGACTGACTGCTTCCATAGACACAAGTTTCACTGACTGACTGCTTCCATAGACACAAGTTTCACTGACTGACTGCTCCCATAGACACAAGTGTCACTGACTGACTGCTTCCATAGACACAAGTTTCACTGACTGACTGCTTCCATAGACACAAGTGTCACTGACTGACTGCTTCCATAGACACAAGTGTCACTGACTGACTGCTTCCATAGACACAAGTTTCACTGACTGACTGCTTCCATAGACACAAGTGTCACTGACTGACTGCTTCCATAGACACAAGTTCACTGACTGACTGCTTCCATAGACACAAGTTTCACTGACTGACTGCTTCCATACACACAAGTTTCACTGACTGACTGCTTCCATACACACAAGTTTCACTGACTGACTGCTTCCATACACACAAGTTTCACTGACTGACTGCTTCCATAGACACAAGTTTCACTGACTGACTGCTTCCATAGACACAAGTTTCACTGACTGACTGCTTCCATAGACACAAGTTCACTGCCATCATTACAGGTCACCATGAAAGAAGAGAGTGTTATGGTCATTTCCAGTCCCACATGATTAGACTAGAAGAAGTAGACTGTTCCAATGAAGTACACTCAGTGAAGTGTACTGATGCAAGTATTCCAATTGTGACAAAGCCTTGATGTCAGTACACAAAGTGACTTGATGGCACTATGCACTAACATTGTCTTGTTTTTTACTGCTTTGGATCCTGGTGTTCCATTTGCCAAAACATTGGACATTTTTCAACTGCACTTTTGAAAGAAAAATGATTTCTGACCAAAGCAGCAGATATTTATGCTGTTTTCTTTCTTTGCCACGGGAGTATTGCAAGTAGCAGAGTATCACACCCAGCTCCTATGCAAGTATCATTTATTTATACATCTCCTTTGTCTTAGGACTCACATGTCACACGTGTCCTTCTGTGCAAACGCACTGCAAATGTAAAGTTGTATAAAGAAATGTAATATTATATAAAGAAATGTGGATCGTATGCAATCATACTTATTGTGTCATCCATCAATCAATAGTAGGTATTTAGTTATTGATATTTAGTCAACTTTCCTCTGCCTTAAAAGAGTATGTGTGTGTATATATACATATATGTGTGTAAATATGTATGTATATATACGTATGTGTGTATATATATTTTCCCCATCCATCCATTTTCTACTGCTTATTCCATTTGGGGTGCTGGAGCCTATCTCAGCTACAATCGGGCGGAAGGCGGTGTACACCCCGGACAAGTCGCCACCTCATCGCAGGGCCAACACAGACAACATTCTCACTCACATTCACACACTAGGGACCATTTAGTGTTGCTAATTAAGCTATCCCCCAACCAAATATACAAAAGCAGGGAAGTTGTCATGTTGTGTAAATGGTAAATAAAAAGAGAATACAACAAATCCTTTTCAACTTATATTCAATTGAATAGACTGCAAAGACAAGATTTTTTATTTTATTTTTTTATTTTTTATTTTTTTTATTAATTAAATCAACATAGAAAAAAACACACGATACACTTTCAACTAGTGCATCAACCCAGAAAAAAAACCCTCCCTCCCCTATTCACACTCACACACACCCACTCACACAAAAGGGGTTGTTTCTTTCTGCTATCAATACTCTGGTTCCCACAACATGGACAACACTTCTGCAAGGGACACAACACAGTCAGTCCCTGAAGCACACTTGATTGTTTGTGCTGCTGGTCCACTAACATTTTCATTTAATTACTATTTTTTCTTTCTTTTTTCTCCCTTATGTAATTATTTTTATATTGTTTACTGTCCTTTTTATCCAAGAAAATATTGATTTATCTTATCTATAAAAAATAAAAAAGGAAAGAAAGGACCTTATCTTCACCAGACCTGGTTGTAAATGAAATTAGCTTCGTTTAAAGGTTGTTGTTTTTTTTTAAACCAGGTCCAGTCCAGATAATGTCCAAGTCGGGTCCTTCATTCATGTACACTGAGAAAAAACGAAAAAAAACCAGAAAATTTTGGAACACAACAGATTGCATATAATCTATAAACAAAATTACATTTTAAAAACAAAAACAAAAAATGTATGTACAGTCCAGCTTATATTCAGGTCACTAAAAGTTAGGGAATACAACAACAGATAGCATATAATCTATAAACATAATTACACTTTCAACATAAGCCTTTGAGGACTTCCCATCTTTTTTTTATGTTTTTTGGCATCATTATCGTTTTCAACCATGTAACTTTCTAAAGTTAAAAAATACTGAATAAATGTTTTAAAGAAAGTAATACTAAGTGAATATCTGTTTTTGGCCTTAAAAATAAACCTTTTACCGAGTACTATAATTAAATTGATTAAATCATGATTGTCAATGAACTCTCCCAAAATAACAGAAACCACATCAAGCTTCATCTGCAGCAGACAGGGAGAGGCTGCAAAGAGTGGTCAAGACGGCTCAGAAGATCATCGGCCGCCCTCTCCCCTCTCTGACGGACATCTACACCTCCCGCTGCCTCAACAGAGCCAGTGCCATCATCAAGGACAGCACCCACCCTGGCTCTGACCTGTTCCACCTGCTGCCCTCTGGGAAGCGCTACAGGTGCATTAAAACCAAAACAAACAGGCTAAAGAACAGCTTCTTCCCCAGGGCCATAACCATCCTGAACGGACTGCCCCATTGTCCCTCATAACTGCCTTCTCTTCGGTGCAATAACCCATTCCACCAACCACCCTGTTTTTGTTTTGTTTTTTCATGTATATATTCATTTCACACCATATTCATTGCACTTCTACATTTTTTAAATTTTTATATATTTGCACATTGTTTTTCTAGCATGCACACATCGCACTGTATGGAATGGCCTCAATCTCGTTACCTTGCGTAATGACAATAAAGCTGATTCTGATTCTGATTCTGATAAACAAACCAATCCTTAAACACATTTTTTCAACCTCCACTTAAAAGGAAGACACAATATAGTCCTGTACAGTATATTGTTGAAATAATACAGCCTCTGACAACTTGTTTGCAATGTGTTGCTGCCATTAAATTCTAATTCATGATTATTTGCAAAAAAAACCCCAAAGTTTCTCAGTGTGAACATGAAATATCTTGTCAAACTAATCTATAAAACTACTATTGATGTGCAAAATCGTTATTTTCAAATTAAAATTATTTATAACTTCTTACCCACGGGGAAAATGTTACAATTATGGAATATGACAGAGTCAGATGACTGCCCATTTTGTTGTCAGGAGTCTGAATCCACCCTGCATTTATTTTGGTATTGTCATATTGGTATCGGTTGATATTGGTATCGGTAATTAAGAGTTGGACAATATCGGAATATCAGATATCGGCAAAAAAAAAGCCATTATCGGACATTCCTAATATTGATATATATTTTGGTATTTTTATTTTTTTAAACTTTTATTTATGAATTTCAACATTTACAAACAGACAGGAAACAATAATCAAAATTAAAGCTGCAAGCAGCGTTGGTCGGGCCCGCGTATTTGGCAGGTGCTAGTCCTAAATGTCCCAATACTTTTGTCCAGTGATAGTCATAAGTGTCCCAATACTTTTGTGTACTTGTAGTCTGAAGTGTCCCAAGACTTTTGTCTAGTGTACCTACCTTGTCTGCATTGTGTGGGCACGTTGGTGCTTCCTGCTTTTAAGCAGCCATCTTAAAAAAACAGCAGCACAGCAGCATCAGCGCAGCGGGTCTTTGAAGGGTCATAAAATCAAAACCGGAGCAGTTAGGAAAAAAAAGCTTCTGTCATTGTAATCACAAGGGTTCAATCTCTCTCCTGTGTTAGTTTGAAGGCGAAACGACAAACGCGCTCAGAGGAGATCGTTTTTGAAGGAAGGTGACCGGTTTTTACAAAACAATTGTTTTGAAGGGGGAATAGCAAACTTCCTGTTGATTTTTGCTGGGGGTTGTCAATTTATGAAATGTAGGTCTAAGTGAGATCTACGGAGAGGTTTTTGTTTCATGTCTCTCCGACCTTCCCAGTGGGAGTTACAGGCAGTTTTGTCATTTTATTTTCTTCCGAGGAGCAGTTTTTTCTCCGTTTTATTCAAAAATTGCTGTAGAGCGCAATTTTTAAATTTGGGGTTAGGTTTTTTTATTAGATCGCAATTTTTGCCAGTCCTGATGTGTGTGTTCAGTTTGGTGAGTTTTGAAGCGTGTTGAGGGGGTCAAATTACAGCTCAAAGAGGCAAAAGTGACTGTTTTTAGTACTGTTTTGTCTTGAAGGGGGAATTGCCAACTTCCTGTTGATTTCTGCCCGATGATATACGGTTATGAAAACTAGGTCTAAGTCAGACCTACATACAGGTTTTTGTTTCATGTCTCTCCGATCTTCCTAGTGGGAGATATAGGCAGTCTAGTTTTTTTTTTCTCCTAGGGGGCGCTAAAGCGCAATTTTGAGTTTTGGGGTTCGGGTTTTTTTATTTTTTAAAAAAAGGTAATTTTCGCAGGTCCTGATGTGTGGGTCAAATATGGTGAGTTTTGAAGCATGTTAAGTGGGTCAAATTACAGTTTAATGTGGCGGCGGAAGAATAAAGAATTAAAGCCGCAAGCAGCGTTGTTCGGGCCCGCGTATTTGGCAGGTGCTAGTCCTAAGTGTCCCAATACTTTTGTCTACTTTTAGTCTGAAGTGTCCCAAGACTTTTGTCTAGTGTACCTACCTTGTCTGCATTGTGTGGGCACGTTGGTGCTTCCTGCTTTTAAGCAGCCATCTTAAAAAAACAGCACCGCAGGAGCATCAGTGCAGCGGGTCTTTGAAGGGTCATAAAATCAAAACCGGAGCAGTTATAAAAAAAGCGCTTCTGTCATTGTAATCACAAGGGTTCAATCTCTCTCCTGTGTTAGTTTGAAGGCGAAACGACAAACGCGCTCAGAGGAGATAATGTTTGAAGGAAGGTGACCGGTTTTTACAATAATTTTGTTTTGAAGGGGGAATAGCAAACTTCCTGTTGATTTTTGCTGGGGGTTGTCAATTTATGAAATGTAGGTCTAAGTGAGATCTACGGAGAGGTTTTTGTTTCATGTCTCTCCGACTTTCCCAGTGGGAGTTACAGGCAGTTTTGTCATTTTTTTCTTCCGAGGAGCAGTTTTTTCTCCGTTTTATTCAAAAATTGCTGTAGAGCGCAATTTTTAAATTTGGGGTTAGGTTTTTTTATTAGATCGCAATTTTTGCCAGTCCTGATGTGTGTGTTCAGTTCGGTGAGATTTGAAGCGTGTTAAGGGGGTCAAATCACAGCTCAAAGAGGCAAAAGTGACTGTTTTTAGTACTTTTTTGTCTTGAAGGGGGAATTGCCAACTTCCTGTTGATTTCTGCCCGATGATATACAATTATGAAAACTAGGTCTAAGTCAGACCTACATAGAGGTTTTTGTTTCATGTCTCTCCGATCTTCCTAGTGGGAGATATAGGCAGTCTAGTTTTTTTTTCCCCTAGGGGGCGCTAAAGCGCAATTTTGAGTTTTGGGGTTCGGTTTTTTTTTTAAAAAAAAAGGTAATTTTCGCAGGTCCTGATGTGTGGGTCAAATATGGTGAGTTTTGAAGCATGTTAAGTGGGTCAAATTACAGTTTAATGTGGCGGCGGAAGAATAAAGAACAATAAAACCTTAGAAATTTAATAGGTCCTTATGTCCCATTGCATAAGGACTCCCTGTGGGAGTCCTTTTGCAATGGGCCATTGCGGGCCCTAATAAAACCTTACAAATACAATAGGTCCTTATGTCCCATTGCATAAGGACTCCCTTTGGGAGTCCTTATGCAATGGGCCATGCGGGCCCTAATAAGTATAAAAAGAGTAGAAAGGTGTATGTTGTTGAACTAAGACATTTGTATGACGTGCATAGTCTCAGACTTGAGGCTCCGCCCACCCTCGGCACAACTTCTAGGAAAGTTGAAGTCTCGCGAGAGTAGCTGGCTGGTGCGGCCGCCATATTGTCAGGCAGTATTGTGATTGGTATGTAGAAGTGAGCAGAAAAGCAAAGTGAAGGCAAGAAGAAGAAAAAAGAAGAAGAAGAAGAAGAAGAAGAAGAAGAAGAAGAAGAAGGGAGCTGTCAAAAAAGTCTTCCCGAGTCCGTGTAAAAGTGGAGGGCCGGAGCTCGCTATCTCTCCTCCGAGGACACATTAGGAGCCCGGGCCTCGGCGCAACTTAGCCTGAGACTCGCTGGAGCCTCCTCGGCTTCTCGGCTTCTCTTCTCGGCGTCTGCTGTGCTCGCCGCGGCCCTGCGGAGGTCCTGCGGCGGTGTGGCGGTGAAGTGTGGCCGGGGAGCGGCAGCACAGTAAGTATGGACACTCTCGCTGGAACTTTGAGCCGCTTCTATGATGACTTAACAATTGTTGCTGGGCCACACAAACACTTTGAAACTTCTTGCTGGTGACTTTGTAACTTTGTGGAAGGAAAAGAGAAAGTGAACTTTGTAATTGTCGGCTAGCTTAGTTAGCTAAGTGGGAGGGAGGCTCTGCTATTGTCAGCCAGGAGAGAAAACTTCAATTAACGTCACTTTCCTCACTTATGACTTACATATTTCAAATGTCAAATTGACATATGGCCCTTTTTTAATATCTCGATATTTTTAGGCCATATCGCGATACACGATATACAGGTAAAAGCCAGTAAATTAGAATATTTTGAAAAACTTGATTTATTTCAGTAATTGCATTCAAAAGGTGTAACTTGTACATTATATTTATTAATTGCACACAGACTGATGCATTCAAATGTTTATTTCATTTAATTTTGATGATTTGAAGTGGCAACAAATGAAAATCCAAAATTCCGTGTGTCACAAAATTAGAATATTACTTAAGGCTAATACAAAAAAGGCATTTTTAGAAATGTTGGCCAACTGAAAAGTATGAAAATGAAAAATATGAGCATGTACAATACTCAATACTTGGTTGGCGCTCCTTTTGCCTCAATTACTGCGTTAATGCGGCGTGGCATGGAGTCGATGAGTTTCTGGCACTGCTCAGGTGTTATGAGAGCCCAGGTTGCTCTGATAGTGGCCTTCAACTCTTCTGCGTTTTTGGGTCTGGCATTCTGCATCTTCCTTTTCACAATACCCCACAGATTTTCTATGGGGCTAAGGTCAGGGGAGTTGGCGGGCCAATTTAGAACAGAAATACCATGGTCCGTAAACCAGGCACGGGTAGATTTTGCGCTGTGTGCAGGCGCCAAGTCCTGTTGGAACTTGAAATCTCCATCTCCATAGAGCAGGTCAGCAGCAGGAAGCATGAAGTGCTCTAAAACTTGCTGGTAGACGGCTGCGTTGACCCTGGATCTCAGGAAACAGAGTGGACCGACACCAGCAGATGACATGGCACCCCAAACCATCACCCAACCATGCAAATTTTGCATTTCCTTTGGAAATCGAGGTCCCAGAGTCTGGAGGAAGACAGGAGAGGCACAGGATCCACGTTGCCTGAAGTCTAGTGTAAAGTTTCCACCATCAGTGATGGTTTGGGGTGCCATGTCATCTGCTGGTGTCGGTCCACTCTGTTTCCTGAGATCCAGGGTCAACGCAGCCGTCTACCAGCAAGTTTTAGAGCACTTCATGCTTCCTGCTGCTGACCTGCTCTATGGAGATGGAGATTTCAAGTTCCAACAGGACTTGGCGCCTGCACACGGCGCAAAATCTACCCGTGCCTGGTTTACGGACCATGGTATTTCTGTTCTAAATTGGCCCGCCAACTCCCCTGACCTTAGCCCCATAGAAAATCTGTGGGGTATTGTGAAAAGGAAGATGCAGAATGCCTGACCCAAAAATGCAGAAGAGTTGAAGGCCACTATCAGAGCAACCTGGGCTCTCATAACACCTGAGCAGTGCCAGAAACTCATCGACTCCATGCCACGCCGCATTAACGCAGTAATTGAGGCAAAAGGAGCTCCAATCAAGTATTGAGTATTGTACATGCTCATATTTTTCATTTTCATACTTTTCAGTTGGCCAACATTTCTAAAAATCCCTTTTTTGTATTAGCCTTAAGTAATATTCTAATTTTGTGACACACGGAATTTTGGATTTTCATTTGTTGCCACTTCAAATCATCAAAATTAAATGAAATAAACATTTGAATGCATCAGTCTGTGTGCAATGAATAAATATAATGTACAAGTTACACCTTTTGAATGCAATTACTGAAATAAATCAAGTTTTTCAAAATATTCTAATTTACTGGCTTTTACCTGTATATCAGTGGTTCTTAGCCTTGTTGGAGGTACCGAACCCCAGCAGTTTCATATGCTCATTCACCCAACCCTTCATTAGTGAAAAATAAAATGTTTTTTTTTTTCAAATTCAAGACAAAGTTATATGTTTTTGGTAACACTTTAGTATGGGGAACATATTCTAAGTAACAAAGACTTAATTTAGAGTTATTTGGACACTAGGGGAACATATTCTAAGTAATAAAGACTTAATTTAGAGTTATTTGGACACTAGGGGAACATATTCTAAGTAATAAAGACTTAATTAAGAGTTATTTGGTTAGGGTTAGGGTTATAATAAGGCCATGCCGAATAAGGCATTAATAATTACTTAATAATGCCTAGTTAAGAGCCAATATGTTACTAACTTGCATGTTAATAAGCAACTAATTAATGGTGAATATGTTCCCCATACTAAAGTGTTACCATGTTTTTTTACTGGTGCCAAAAATGAAGCGTGCATGAACATCACCTTGTTCAAAGAACAAAACCAACACAGTGCATAAACTCACAACAAATTACACACCTGCAAATCAGTCTGCTGTTGCCGTATCCGTAATACGCCGATAGGGAGAAGTTTTTATTTACACGATGAAGTAAGTCGAATCCCTGAGGCCGACTCACCGAACCCCTAGGGTTCCATCCAACCCAGGTTAAGAACCACTGATATAAAGTCTGCCCTTCTTAAATGTTTTCCTTTTCTAGTAGTGATAAAATCGATCAATAACCTTTTCAAACGATCTCGAATTGATACCCATCTTCCCAAATGCAAAACTGATGAGCACAGATGAATGTAGTTGAATCTAAGGAATATAAATCCATTAATGATTACACCACTATTATATATTACAGGTCGTCTGAGGCAGGGGTCCCCACCTTTTTTTGCACCAGGCACCGGTTTAATTGATTGATTGATTGAGATTTATATTAGTAGATTGCACAGTGAAGTACCGGTACATATTCCGTACAATTGACCACTAAATGGTAACACCCCAATAAGTTTTTACACTTGTCCACGTTCATCAATTCATGGTACAAATATATACTATCATCATAATACAGTCATCACACAAGTTTATCATCAGAGTATATACATTGAATTATTTACATTACTTACAATGCGGGGGGTGGGGGGGGTGGGGGGGTTTGATATCAGCACTTCAGTCATCAACAATTGCATCATCAGAGAAATGGACATCGAAACAGTGTAGGTGTGACTTGGTAGGATATGTACAGCGAGCGGTGAACATAGTGAGCTCAGAAAGCATAAGTACAAGTATATACATTTGATTATTTACATTTGATTATTTACAATCCAGGAAGGGAGGGTGTTAGTCAAGGGTTGAAGTTGCCTGGAGGTGTTCTTTTATTGCGGTTTTGAAGGAGAATAGATATGCCCTTTCTTTTACACCTGTTGGGAGTGCATTCCACATTGATGTGGCATAGAAGGAGAATGAGTTAAGACCTTTGTTAGTTCGGAATCTGGGTTTAACGTGGTTAGTGGAGCTCCCCCTGGTGTTGTGGTTATGGCGGTCATTTACGTTAAGGAAGTAGTTTGACATGTACTTCGGTATCAGGGAGGTGTAGCGGATTTTATAGACCAGGCTCAGTGCAAGTTGTTTTACTCTGTCCTCCACCCTGAGCCAGCCCACTTTGGAGAAGTGGGTAGGAGTGAGGTGGGATCTGGGGTGGAGGTCTAGAAGTAATCTGACTAGTTTATTCTGGGATGTTTGGAGTCTAGATTTGAGGGTTTTGGAGGTGCTACGGTACCAGGAGGTGCATGCGTAATCGAAAAAGGGTTGAATGAGAGTTCCCGCTAGAATCCTCATGGTGCTTTTGTTGACCAGAGAGGAGATTCTGTAGAGAAATCTTGTTCGTTGGTTGACATTTTTGATGACCTTGGTTGCCATTTTATCACAGGAAAGATTAGCCTCTAGAATGGAACCTAGGTAGGTGACCTCATATAAAGTCTGTTCTTCTTAAATGTTTTCCTTTTTCTAGTAGTGATAAAATCGAATAATACCCTTTTAAAACGATCTCGGATCGATACCCATCTTCCCAAAGGCAAACCTGACGAGCACAGATGGATGTAGTTGAATCTAAGGAATATAAATCCATTAATGATTACACCACTATTAGGGATGTCCCGATCCAGGTTTTTGCACTTCCGATCCGACACCGATATTGTTTTTGCATTTCCGATCCGATACCGATACTGACCGATACTGGCCTATCCGAGCATGTATTAAACTTTAAAGTTATTTAGCCTACTTAGAATCATGTTGAAAAGGGTTTTAGTACTCTTGATAACAACTAGCCAGCTGAATTAGGGGAGTTTGAATAATACACAATGGTTGGTAACAAGAAACTGACCTGTTTATTCAAGGATAAACACAAAATAGACAAAATTATACATGACAAACAGAAATGGCATCATTGAACTAGGGCTGGGCGATATGGCCTTTTTTTAATATTGCGATATTTTAAGGCCATATTGCGATACACAATATATATGTGGATATTTTGCCTTAGCCTTGAATGAACACTCGATGCATATAATCACAGCAGTATGATGATTCTATGTGTTTTGATTGATTGATTGAGACTTTTATTAGTAGGTTGCACAGTGAAGTACATATTCCGTACAATTGACCACTAAATGGTAACACCCCAATAAGTTTTTCCACTTGTTTAAGTCGGGGTCCACTTAAATTGATTCATGATACAGATATATACTATTTTGATGGTGTGGAGTCTGGACGTGTGGCACCGAATGGAGATAAGCGTCTCGACAGGCGTCACAATATTTGAACAATGATGACGAAAACTGTTGTCTCTGTCGTGTCCGTGTGTCGAAAATTGTTATGCACTTATTTTCTTATTTGATTTTGTGCGTGGCATAGATTTGCCGTGCGCAGAGGACGCTTGAGCAGGCGCGCACCTTAGTAGCTGCGCTAGCATCACAGCTAACGTTAGCCATGCCGCTACCTCGCTCTCTGCTGGGAGAGGACGTATACGTATGTGACGTATGACGTGACAGTATGTGACGTGTGTAAGAAGGTGCGCTCGCTGTCTGTGAGAGGGAGACACAGGAAAGAATGAGAAGAGCCTGTCGTGTAATGCCAGCAGCTAAAAGCAACTGCGTGAGAATTGTGGATGTGTTGAAGGTGTGCTGGAAAATGCGGAACGGAAATTAGGGAGCAGCAGAAAAGTGAATGTATTATTTAAATAGGTGCGTTGGAAAACACGGACCGAGTTTTTTTTAAAACTGGATCTGGATCGGCATTTTCCCATGCCTTGCCGATACGCAATTTTTGGCAAATATCGGCAGCCGATCCGATCCAAATATCGGATCGGGACATCCCTAATCCACATATGTTATAAATGTACCTTGCGCCGTCCGCCATTGTAGTCTGTGCTGGACTCAATAAGATCCTTCTTTTTCTCTATCCTCCTGTTGTGGGGCAGCCTTCACAATAAAGTTGATGTGCGTTACGTCCTGTCTGTCTGCGCTAACAAAATAAAAGTCCCAGAAGAATGTCTTCTTACATGTCAGTATTCTGCACTTGAAGAAACAATATCTTAGTGCAACTTGCACTGATGGAAATGTGCAATACAATTACTTTCACTTTCAATTTCCTGGGAGGAAGTTTAAGCTGCCCAAAGTTTTTTTGTGATCAAGAAAAAATAACAGATTTGAGACTTTGATGTTTAGGTGTAGGTCAAATCAAATGAAGTCAAATCCATTTACAACTTTATAGATTGACAGTGATACCCGGCCTTAGGAGCAACACAAACCCCTTCTAGGTCTTTCTCTGGTGAAGCAGGTGTGTCTTTCTGTAGGGTTGTCCCCATACCGGTACCAACATGTATTTTGGTACTTTTCTAAATAAAGGGGACCACAAAATTTTTTAATTATTGTCTTTATTGTAATAACAAATGTTAGTGTACATGAAACGTATGTTTATTATTGTCATTTAGTCCTTAAATAAAATAGTGAACATACTAGACTACTTGTCTTTTAGTAGTAAGTAAACAAACAAAGACTCCTAATTAGTCTGCTGACGTATGCAGTAACATATTGTGTCATTTATACACCTATTATTTTCTACACAGTATGAGGGACAAACTGTAAAAATGGATTATTCATCTACTTGTTCATTTACTGTTAATATCTGCTTATTTTCTCTTTTAACATGTTCTATCTACACTTCTGTTCAAATGTAATAATCACTTGTTCTTCTCTTCTTTGATACTTGACATTAGTTTTGGATGATACCACACATTTAGGTATGGATGTGATACCAAGTAGTTACAGGATCATACATTGGTCATATTCAAAGTCCTCATGTGTCCAGGGACATATTTACTGACTTTATAAACATAATATGAATTTTTTTTTAAAGGAAAAAGTGACGATAAAAAACAATCGCTATAATCATAGTAGTGTCGACTAGATACGCTCTTGTACTTGGTATCATTACAGTGGATGTCAGGTGTAGATCCACCCATGGCATTTGTTTACATTGTGACGGTGGTGAGCTATTGTATCCTCCTACGGTGTGTAGTGAAGCATGTTTAGCTATTCCTCGTCCTCCAGTGATAATGTATTTGTAAGAAACTTACTTTATTTGTTGCTATGGAGACCAGGATTAGTGATTTAGAAGTAGCTAAAACACTGTGGATGGACGTTAGCTGCTAGCTAGCGAGCCATGTGTTAAAGCAGCTCTTCCTGAGGGTGTTTCAGTGTTATAACTTCACCTTTATCTTGACTTTTTACACCAAAATGCGTCCATTCTCCCTTTTCTGTCTACACACTGTGTCTGCTTGTAAGTACTCTGTGTGTGTGCGCTGCCCAACATGCTCCTCTGCTCCTAAAACCAGCAATGTCACCACGTGACGACGTGTCGTCATGCCCGGGAAGCGGTACTTTTCAAACGGAGTATAGTACCGTTTTTGATTCATTATTAGCGCGATACTATACTAGTACCGGTATAGCGTACAAGCACAGTAGTTGTATGAAATGTAATAATATTGTTCAGGGACTAATGCGGTGTCTCTTTCAGGCTGCTTCTATTCCCAGTGTTGCCAAGTCAGCTTATTATAAGCCACTTGTTTTCAAAGAGTTGCTTGTGTTTCCCTCGTGACATCTGGCAACGCTGTGTAACAGGAACTAGGTCACTGGAGCGTCAAACTCACTTTCATCGGGGGCCACGTCACAGCTGCCTCAGAGGGCCGTTGTAAAAATAATAAATATAACCATATAAAACAGAGTATATTTGCCTCATCATATTAAATTAATATCATGAGGCAATTATACCACTTTGATTATTTTATTGAACTATTATTACTTTTGACCAACAAACTGATGCTTTGGAATCAGCAGATATTAAAGTCCAGCTATTGTAGAATTGATTTGAAAAATGTTATTTACAATGGCCAAAGAAAATTATTAGCTTGTCTCATCAAATTATGAAACAATATTCAGGGGAAAGAATTAAAAAAATGTTTGCCGTCCAAATTTAAATACATTTTTCAAAAAAGTTCCTGTGTCCTAATATATTCAAGTTTTTGCGGGCCACATAAAATGATATGGTGGGCCAGCTGTGGCCCCTGGACCTGGAGTTGAACATTGGTGAACAAAGTGTTTATGTTCCACACAAACTAGAGATGCACCATTTTTAGAAAAGAAAAAAAAACTATTTGGTTTTTGGTAGGGCTGCAGCTAACAATTATTTTTCTATCGATTAATCTATAGATTATTTTTTCGATTAATCGGTTAATCTATAGATTATTTTTTCGATTAATCTATAGATTATTTTTCCTTTTACCGATTTTTTTTTTAATTTAAAATGAAGAGGAAAAAATAAATGTAGGCCAGTTTTTTCAAAAGGCATGGCTTTTATTTACAAAAAGAAAAGTATGGCCACTCAGTCAACATTGACAACAACATGACAAAATATTCTGTAACAATGTAAACATTAAAAACTTTTAACATTTAACAAAATTAAAAGTAGCTTATTTGCTTTTTAATGTGCAAATATAAAAGTAAACATCCAGTGCAAATCTTAATATTCTGGAATAGTATAAGCATTTAAAAAGTAAAAGTATTGCTTATTTTGCTTTAAAATGTGCAAAAATAAAGATAAACATCCAATACAAAAAAGTGCAAAACGGAAATATTCTGTAACAAGTGTAAACATTTCAACAAAAGTAAAAGTATTGCTTATTTGCTAAAATGTGCAAAAATAAAGCTAAACATCCAATACAAAAAAAGTGTACAGTGTAAACATTTCAACAAAAGTAAAAGTATTGCTTATTTTGCTTAATAACACAACAATGATAGTATGATTAAAGTGAAAGTTAATTGTTGGTTTGTACATAGTATATGTAACTGTTAATGTTGTAAAAGGTATTTGCACAACTAATTAACGTTAGCGTTTGTGACACGTCTTGTGCCGTGGGGTTCTTTCAGGACCGACAGACTGAACGCCAGACGGCTTTGCCAGGTTTACAATCTTTTAATTTTACACAAAGTCTTTTCTCTTCCAACTCTTTTCTCTTTCTTTCCTCGCTTTTCAGCTCCTCTTCCTCGCTCGCTCGTCGTCCCCTGTCTCTTGCGGCGTCGCTCCCGGCGCGCCCCGCCTCGCCGCTCGCTCGCCGCCGCCGCCTCTCCACAGCGTTAAAGAGGAGCGCGTCTTTGTAAACACTGAACAGGCACGCCAAACGCGCCTCTCAGAGCAAACGGTGCTTTAGTTTATGAATTTACAACGCAGATACAAATGACACATTCATGTTTTTGTGTAATAATGACAACGTATACGCACGCGGACGATTGACTTGTTGATGGTGATGGCAAGAACGCTGTCGGGGGTTTTCTTTTCAAATGTTCGTTCATAGCTGTTGTGCTGCTATGATAGGCCATTTCCGCTCGACACAGTGTGCATACAACAACATTATTAGGCCGTTTATTGAAATACTCCCACACTTTTGACGACTTTTGGCGTGCTTTTTTCCCCTCGCTCGCATCGTCTACTTTGCGCTCCGCCATGACAGTAGTGTGACGTAAATATGCGACGCGCCGACGCACAAAAACGGCGTCGACGTATTTACGTAACCGATGACGTCGACTACGTCGACGCGTCGTTTCAGCCTTAGTTTTTGTTTTTTTTTGCCAAAAATTTAGATTCGATTTCAAACATTTAAATACCTAAAACTGCTCAAATGATGTGTGAAGGAAGTCATGTTGTAATGCTTTGGTCATCTTCTTCTTCTCCTTCGTACTAACTCTACTAGTTCCCAGGATGTCTAACTCTGATCGCCACTCAAACGCACTGGAATCCAAACTTCCTGTACATTCCAGACTATAGACCCTGCCTCTATATGACGGTGCGGCTAATCTATGGATTTTTCTTCGCTGACAGCCATAATAAATGTAGTTTAAAAAAAAACAAGGGAAAAGCGGTAGAAAATGGATTGTTTTCAAAACGCTTACAAAAAAGTGGGACTCCAAAAATGTATTGTGGGACCTCATTGTTATGACTTGATGGTGTACCTGGGACCCCATTTTGAAAATTCCTAGCACCAACACTGATGGAGTATTGGTGCGTGCAAAACAGCAGCAGGCGGCTGTGGCCTGCGGGCCGCCTCTAATACTAATCCAATATCATCCATGGATCATGGATGTTGACTTTGACACCTAGGTAGTAGATGATGCCCTGAGTATACATGCAGTTGCACCAGCACCACTACACCTTTTACAAGCTACACGTCTGGTGGAGGTGCTGGTCAGCTTCAGGGAATTGATTGGCGTGCCAGCCTGGGTCAAGTTTGAACACTAAACTCCAAAGAGGTCAGGACTGCTTCTTTGTCACCCCAACCTGAACTGTAATCCTGCATGAGCAGTTTGCACGTGCAGTCAACTTTGCACTTCCTGCACGGCAAAAAGTCAGTGTTCAAAAACAAGGAAAAAAAATTACAAAAATGAGGGGTATTTTATTTGAACTAAGCAAAATGATCTGCCAATAGAACAAGAAAATGTGGCTTGTCAAGACTTTCCAAAACAAGTAAAGTTTCAATGAACCCAAAAATACCTTCAAATAAGTATATTCTCACTAATAACAAGTGCACTTTTCTTGGTAGAAAAAACAAATATGAGACCTTCTTTCTCAATAAGTTAAAAATATTGTTAAATTAAGTAAATGCTAGTGCCATTATCTTGACATGATGATATGCGCTCGCCATTACATTTCTTCAAACCAGCAAACTTATACTAAAAACTAGTTTATTGTTCTTAATGGAAAGGCAACAAGGCAAGCGCTTGTTACTCTCGGGGTCTCCTAGCCGCTCAGGCAAATCATATTGTCTAAAGATGCATTTTTCCATGGATAACATGACATCATCGCACCAAGTGCGTGCTCTTTCAGTCAATTAGTGCGCATATATACAACATTTTTAATTGTAATTTTGAAGAATTCATCTGAATGTGCATGAACTATTTCTGTTCAAAATTGTTAGAAATGTCACATGTTAAATGTTTAAATATTAACTGTCTGTTTACTAGGGGTGTAACGGTACGTGGATTTGTATTGAACCGTTTCGGTACGGGGGTTCCGGTTTGGTTTGGAGGTGAACCGAAGGAGTTTCCACACGGACATATTAAGTAGCGTAACGCACGTTGTGTAAACAATGCACACCGAGGCACAACACACGGCATGCTAGCAGCTAACTGGCTAGGATAGACTGACCTTATGTCCTCTTTTCACCGGACATGTCCTCTTTTGTGGAGCTGTCAGGGCGGAGTTTCTTAAATGCCTCAAATGTCCGGCATTTTGAGTTAGGGTTGCGTGTATTTTCAATGTACGTTCAGGGTTAAGAAGGGGTTAAAAACAAAACAAACAGCAGCATTGGTGAGGGAGGGGCAGAGACAGAGACAGAGACAGAGAGCGAGAGAGTTATGATAAACGCGCATGCGTCGTCAGGCTCTGCTTTTTATCCATAGATTTATCACATTTAATGTTTTATTATCTATAGCAGGGGTGTCAAAAGTGTGCCCCGGAGGCCATTTGCGGCCCACAGCTAATGTTTTAAAGGCCCACGGCACATTCTAAAAATACTATTCAAATAAACAAAAACATAACAAAAGTGAAATAAAAAAAGCTTAAAGTTTAAATGTAATTTAGAAAAAGTTGCAATGTTGACTAATAAAACAAAGCTGTTTTTTTTTCTTTCAAACTGTCATTGCTCAAAACATAATATTGAATCAAAATCAATGTTATTATGAATTATTGACCTATCCAAGGTTCCCATTACTTCACATCAAATATTACACTAAGAACAATATTTTTGGTGGAAGATTTAGCAAATTTGGTAAATAAATAACCCAAAAATGTATATTTTGTTGTTTTCTTACTGTACCGAAAATGAACCGAACCGTGACCTCTAAACTGAGGTACGTACCGAACCGGAATTTTTGTGTACCGTTACACCCCTACCGTTTACTGTACTGTGCCAACTGTACTACTATATGAGTACGTATTTTCTATTGTTTCATTGAAAATAAAACAGCAAAGTCCATTTGGCTGTCGTCCGTTTTAATCATGAGACAAAATTGTGTCAAAGTCATGATTTTTTATTTCATGCATGAAATAAGAAATGATTACTTTGAAAAAGTAGTTTTATACTTGTGAGTGTTGATGACACAGCTTTGCAACACTTGATATTCTACTTTGTTTTACTCAATATAGGTCATCACATCTCAGCTACAAGCTGTAATATCTTACTGAGATCATTTAGGACCAAAACACTTAAAACAAGTAAAAGACTAACATAAAATCTGCTTAGTGAGAAGAATGATCTTATCAGACAGAAAATAAGCAAATATCAGCCTTATTTGACATATTTCATCTTACTTACATTTCACTTTTTGCAGTGTGACCAATCAGCTTCCATGGCCAACAGTTTATAGGTGCAGTTTGAAGTCAAAACATGTGTACACAAGTATGTTTGCCAGCAGGCCTGACCTGCAACAATCACTCACAGCCTGTTAAATAAGTGCTAAATGCTGTTTTTGTTGAGTATTAAGCAGTTAAAACACACTGCTAATTAGTTTGTTGTTATCAGGCTTTTGCTAATGTAGTATGTGTATCACTTGTAGTAAAGATGGAAGGATGCTTGTTGGGGAATGAGGATTGTTGTTAGCTCGCACATCTGTCTACACAAATACAGTACTTCTCAAAATACACATTTTATCATTCATGGTTGAACAGTTTGTGCAGAGCTTCTCACCAGCCAGGCTTTGGTGAGTTGTTGTGCCTTCACACATATTAGTACTGATGACTCAAGGCTTCTAGTTTGTAATGTTTATTTAGGAAATCATGTATATCATAGTTAGGGCTGGGCGATATGGCCTTTTATTAATGTGTGGATATGTTTAGTCCATGTCACCATACACCATATACAGGTAAAAGCCAGTAAATTAGAATATTTTGAAAAACTTGATTTATTTCAGTAATTGCATTCAAAAGGTGTAACTTGTACATTATATTTATTCATTGCACACAGACTGATGCATTCAAATGTTTATTTCATTTAATTTTGATGATTTGAAGTGGCAACAAATGAAAATCCAAAATTCCGTGTGTCACAAAATTAGAATATTACTTAAGGCTAATACAAAAAAGGGATTTTTAGAAATGTTGGCCAACTGAAAAGTATGAAAATGAAAAATATGAGCATGTACAATACTCAATACTTGGTTGGAGCTCCTTTTGCCTCAATTACTGCGTTAATGCGGCGTGGCATGGAGTCGATGAGTTTCTGGCACTGCTCAGGTGTTATGAGAGCCCAGGTTGCTCTGATAGTGGCCTTCAACTCTTCTGCGTTTTTGGGTCTGGCATTCTGCATCTTCCTTTTCACAATACCCCACAGATTTTCTATGGGGCTAAGGTCAGGGGAGTTGGCGGGCCAATTTAGAACAGAAATACCATGGTCCGTAAACCAGGCACGGGTAGATTTTGCGCTGTGTGCAGGCGCCAAGTCCTGTTGGAACTTGAAATCTCCATCTCCATAGAGCAGGTCAGCAGCAGGAAGCATGAAGTGCTCTAAAACTTGCTGGTAGACGGCTGCGTTGACCCTGGATCTCAGGAAACAGAGTGGACCGACACCAGCAGATGACATGGCACCCCAAACCATCACTGATGGTGGAAACTTTACACTAGACTTCAGGCAACGTGGATCCTGTGCCTCTCCTGTCTTCCTCCAGACTCTGGGACCTCGATTTCCAAAGGAAATGCAAAATTTGCATGGTTGGGTGATGGTTTGGGGTGCCATGTCATCTGCTGGTGTCGGTCCACTCTGTTTCCTGAGATCCAGGGTCAACGCAGCCGTCTACCAGCAAGTTTTAGAGCACTTCATGCTTCCTGCTGCTGACCTGCTCTATGGAGATGGAGATTTCAAGTTCCAACAGGACTTGGCGCCTGCACACAGCGCAAAATCTACCCGTGCCTGGTTTACGGACCATGGTATTTCTGTTCTAAATTGGCCCGCCAACTCCCCTGACCTTAGCCCCATAGAAAATCTGTGGGGTATTGTGAAAAGGAAGATGCAGAATGCCAGACCCAAAAACGCAGAAGAGTTGAAGGCCACTATCAGAGCAACCTGGGCTCTCATAACACCTGAGCAGTGCCAGAAACTCATCGACTCCATGCCACGCCGCATTAACGCAGTAATTGAGGCAAAAGGAGCTCCAACCAAGTATTGAGTATTGTACATGCTCATATTTTTCATTTTCATACTTTTCAGTTGGCCAACATTTCTAAAAATCCCTTTTTTGTATTAGCCTTAAGTAATATTCTAATTTTGTGACACACGGAATTTTGGATTTTCATTTGTTTCCACTTCAAATCATCAAAATTAAATGAAATAAACATTTGAATGCATCAGTCTGTGTGCAATGAATAAATATAATGTACAAGTTACACCTTTTGAATGCAATTACTGAAATAAATCAAGTTTTTCAAAATATTCTAATTTACTGGCTTTTACCTGTATATGTGGATATGTTTAGTCCATGTCACCATACACCATATATATGTGGATATCCTCCCGTCCTTGCTACACCGCTACAACAAGGAGAAGAGGCTGTCCAAGTGGAGGTACGTAAATAAGACCCGCCCACAAAACGGTGCATCCTGAAGAGACTGTCAGAAAGTGAGTTGAAGATGATGTGTAAAACATCATCTATGCAACATTTTGAGCAAAGAAGCACCATTACATGTTATGTAGACCACAAGGAAGTCTTTTACATTTAGAAAATAATCATAATAATATGACTCCTTTAATGCACCTTATAATCCGGCGCACCTTTTGTATGAAAAAGAATGAAAATAGACCATTCATCGGCAGTGCGCCTTATAATCCGGTGCGCCCTACGGTCTGGAAAATACAGTACATACGTTTAAAATCAAATTTGTGTATTAACATATAGTTTTGATATTATATTGTGTAAGTACAGTGGGGAAGACTTTAGACAAGGAGTCTTCCGCAGAATCCGGAAGAGTTGTCAAGTCCAAGCATGAGTGTTTCCCAGCATGATGACTTGTGACTGTATTGTCATGTTGCTTCCAGTGGTGGTGTTTTTACTTCAATTATTGGTCATCTGACACCCTTAGTAAGAAAGGTTAGTGCAATGCCTCCTATTAATAGTACGCTGGCCTGATTGTAATATGTCATGCTGCTCAACTCACTTATGCTTCTTATATGCTGGAATCTCACATGGAGGCCCAATGCTCTTTGATTTTACAATGTGGCCGCTAGTGAAAGTGTCTAATTTGCAGATTGCCATGATGTGTGTGCTGGGAGGACCCAGTAGGTGAGACAAAAAGTGACTTAAACATGAAAAGCACAAGGTGTAAAAGTATATTCTCTGGCTTATTGTTGGTGTCTGGCATGACAAAGAAGGTTTTAGATGGGAGAAGCATACTGCTGATCAATAAGAGTGATTGGTGCTTTTATATCTCCACTAGTGTCCAATGAGACTAAAAAGTCTCTATATTTGAAAAAAACATCTCTAGAAGCGTCTGATTACTTTGAAATTGTCCAAATTAGTAATTAGTACTGTGGGTTTAGGGTTGTACGGTATATCATGAATTGATTAACGTGGACCCTGACTTAAACAAGTTGAACAACTTATTGAGGTGTTACCATTTAGTGGTCAATTGTACAGAATATGTACTAGATAGATAGTACTTTATTGATTCCTTCAGGAGAGTTCCCTCAGGATAATTCAAATTAAAATACTGTACTGTGCAATCTACTAATAAAAGTTTCAATCAATCAATCTGTGTACATTTATCCGTAGTTTTGTTTTTAGTACTTACTAATAATTGTATTTTTCTTAAAGCACAGACGAGGAGTGGCAACCATAAATCATGAATCATTTAATATAATGTAAATAAAGCTTTAAATTATATTCTAACCTTATAGACTTAGACAAACTTTGTTGATCCCCAAGGGAAATTGTTCCTAAATAGAGTGTGTGTGTGTGTGTGTGTGTGTGTGTGTGTGTGTGTGTGTGTGTGTGTGTGTGTGTGTGTGTGTGTGTGTGTGTGTGTGTGTGTGTGTGTGTGTGTATATATATATATATATATATATATATATATATATATATATATATATATATATATATATATATATATATGTCTTAATAAGGTTATCCAAAAAATAGTGCTCGATACCGTAGTAGAGCGCAATATATGTATGTGTGGGAAAAAAAATCACAAGACTACTTCATCTCTACAGGCCTGTTTCATGAGGGGTTCCCTCAATCATCAGGATATTTTAATGGGAGCATTCACATACCATGGTTTATATAGGACACAGAGTGGGTGGGTACAGGCTGGCGTAGGGGCGTGGTGATTGGCTCATGTGTTACCTAGGAGGTGTTTCCGTCTGTGGCGGCATGCTGATACAATTTCGCTGCGCTTGTTGAGGGATGACAGGTCTGGACGGTAAATAATAAACAGTTTCTCTTTCAAGCATAGGTTGCATCTTTTATTACCACTATTGTAAGGTGTGCTGGATGCAAGAATTTGCCATGTTATTGAATATTCAACATTATTGTCTTTGAGGTCCCAAATGTGTTTGCTGAGTTCTGTGGTATTTCGCAGGTTTTTGTTCCTGAAAGAAGCCTTGTGATTGTTCCATCTGGTTTTGAATTCACCCTCGGTTAATCCTACATATGTGTCGGATGTGTTAATGTCCTTGCGTATTACCTTAGATTGGTAGACAACTGATGTTTGTAAGCACCCCCCGTTGAGGGGGCAATCAGGTTTCTTTCGACAGTTACATGCTTTGTTGGTTTTGGAGTCGCTCTGACTGGGGGTCGACGGCTCATTTGCAATTGTTTTGTTGTGGTTTGAGATGATTTGTCGTATATTGTTCATGCAGCTTGATGAAAGCGGATACGATTTCACCCTCACCTATGAACCCACGCCAGGAAACCAGCCAAAAAAGAACAGAAAACGAAACGGCATCATCTGGTACAACCCCCCATACAGCAAAAACGTCTCAACGAACATTGGACACAAATTCCTCAATCTGATTGACAAACACTTTCCCAAAGACAACAACCTAAGAAAAGTATTCAACAAGAACAACATTAAATTGAGCTACAGCTGCATGAACAATATACGACAAATCATCTCAAACCACAACAAAACAATTGCAAATGAGCCGTCGACCCCCAGTCAGAGCGACTCCAAAACCAACAAAGCATGTAACTGTCGAAAGAAACCTGATTGCCCCCTCAACGGGGGGTGCTTACAAACATCAGTTGTCTACCAATCTAAGGTAATACGCAAGGACATTAACACATCCGACACATATGTAGGATTAACCGAGGGAGAATTCAAAACCAGATGGAACAATCACAAGGCTTCTTTCAGGAACAAAAACCTGCGAAATACCACAGAACTCAGCAAACACATTTGGGACCTCAAAGACAATAATGTTGAATATTCAATAACATGGCAAATTCTTGCATCCAGCACACCTTACAATAGTGGTAATAAAAGATGCAACCTATGCTTGAAAGAGAAACTGTTTATTATTTACCGTCCAGACCTGTCATCCCTCAACAAGCGCAGCGAAATTGTAACAACATGCCGCCATAGACGGAAACACCTCCCTAGGTAACACATGAGCCAATCACCACGCCCCTACGCCAGCCTGTACCCACCCACTCTGTGCCCTATATAAACCATGGTATGCGAATGCTCCCATTAAAATCTCCTGACGATTGAGGGAACCCCCCCTCATGAAACAGGCCTGTAGAGATGAAATAGTCTTGTGATTTTTTCCCCACACATACATATATATATATATATATGTTTGTGTGTGTGTAAAATATATAATATAATCCTTGATTATGGCAGACTATATGTATTATGGAAAATTTTAAATTGTTCTTTGAGTGCAACAAGAAAAGCCCAATGTGTTTAATGCCCTTTAATTTAAGTTTTAACCTTCTATTGTTGTTTTTTGAGTGTAATAGGAAACATATGTTTATTGTATTGTAAGATTTTCTGTTTAAATAAAGCCAATATTGACATTTTTTTGTAGTTCCCTTTATTTTAAAAAGTATCGATATAAATTTAGGTACCGGTACCAAATGATTGGTATGGGGACAACCCTAGTAAGTAAGGGGCGGGTGTCATTTATGGAAAAGTATACCGCAGCAAGAGGAGGAAAACATTGATTGTTTAGTTTTTTAAATCATATGCAACACAAAAGTGTAATATATTGATGAAATGTTCATGTGGCCCAGGTTTTATTCTCAGTAGTTGTCATCAAGAGGCAGCTCTGTCCTTCATCATTTCTCCCACAGTCTGCTCATTATCTCTTGTTGTGCTGCTAACTCTGGGACAGGCCTTTGATCTAGTCTTCTATCAGCAAGAGTCTAGTCCTCAGGCTCATATTGTCCTGGTGCACTGGACAGCCAAGTCCACCCACCTTGTTTGTTGTGGCTCAGCTTTGCCATTGGCGACAACCCTGTGTGGAGACTGTTCCACTCCATGGGACTCCAGCCAGTAGTTTTGTACAACAAACCTCACTTCTGTCACTAGTTCTTTCTACTGCACATTATGTAATCTTAACAGATGCACTGTGGATGGACCATTTTCCTTTCAGAATCAAGTTCGAGAGGCGGCTAGCAGACATGTGCAGCATAGCTCCAGTCATAAAATGTCTGTAATGTGATCGCTTCTCCTCTGCTCTTATATGTGCTAACTTTGGCCTTTTTGACAAATAATTCAATACCAACACTGCAAAATAACACACAAAAATAAAAAAGGACGTATCGTATGAATAATTGTGCCGGTCAAAAATGTAGCTACCGTATTTTCCGCACCATAAGGCGCCCTGGGTTATAAGCCGCGCCTTCAATGAACGGCATATTTCAAAACTTTGTCCACCTATAAGCCGCCCCGTGTTGTAAGCCGCATCTAACTGCGCTAAAGGAATGTCAAAAAAACAGTCAGATAGGTCAGTCAAACTTTAATAATATATTAAAACCAGCGTGATGTGGGCGCGCATGGAGTCGTATATCAACATGGACGAAGCTGCGTGAAAAAAGCCACCCGGCCTCTTCGCGTAAACTTAAACTTACCTTAACCACTCGCTCATCTTTTCTTCATCCATCCCTTCGAGTTAGCTTTTATGATGACGCCGGCTGGAAAGGTCTCTTTTGGCAAGGTCTTCCTTTTGAATATCACCATGGGTGGAAGTTTCTGGCCATTAGCATGGCAAGCTAGAACCACAGTGAAGGATGACTTCTCATTCCCTGTGGTGCGAATATTCACCGTACGTGCTCCCGTTGTATCCACAGTGCGGTTCACAGGAATATCAGTTGCTGTGAAATAGTAATCCGTGTGCGGATGGAGAGATTGCGTCTTTTCATGAACCGGAAACCTGTCGCTTAGTAGGAGCCATTTTGTGGTCTTTACAGATGTAAACACACAAAGGAAATGAAACGTAATATCCGCGCCCTTCTTCTTCTTCTACGCGGGCGGGTGGTTGCTTACAGTAGAAGAAGAAGCGCTTCCTGTTCTATGGGGGCGGGTGCTTACCTTGGCGGTTGCTTGCGTAGAAGAAGAAGAAGCACTTCCTCTTCTACGGGGAAAAAAGATGGCGGCTGTTTACCGAAGTTGCGAGACCGAAACTTTATGAAAATGAATCTTAATATTTATCCATATATAAAGCGCACCGGGTTAAAAGCCGCACTGTCAGCTTTTGAGTAAATTTGTGGTTTTTAGGTGCGCCTTATAGTGCGGAAAATACGGTATATAAAACACTGGTCGTAGCCATAGATGCAATCGTAATACAAATTGTCATTGTCATTTAGTTTTGTTTTACAGTTTTTCACCTTCAATCAATCAATCAATGTTTATTTATATAGCCCTAAATCACAAGTGTCTCAAAGGGCTGCACAAGCCACAACTGTCATATGACAGTTATTTAAACATAACTCCTAAACCAGACCTGGGCAAATTAAGGCCCGTTAAGATTTTCAATCTGGCCCGCTGGACATTCCCAAATAAATTTTTTTCGATCTTTAAGATGTAAAGTGTAGCTGCCATTATGATGTGCACTCATGTTTTCTAATGACCCTAAGTCTTCAACTATACTAAGTCTTTACATGGTTGATATACCAGTTACTATGGTAATCTAATTAGTTACTATGGTCATCTAATTACCTACCTGCCAACTACTCCGGTTTTCCCGTAATTAGTACGGTTTTCATCAACCTATTCCGGGTTACGGTTGCAGTGATAAAAAAAATACAGTTTTTCATTAATTACATTTTTTTTTTTTTTTTTAAGTTTTATTCACGAAATCGCGTAACAACAATGACAATCGACACTGCTTCCCGTAACTTCCTATCGAGCCATTCCGAATGCCATGCGCGAGGCTATTTATAGCACCGCTGCCAAGCACGAGGCACCAGTTGCCATTGTTTCCAAACGAGGGAACGATCATGGAATCAGCCGGAGAAAAATCGCAAACGAGTCTTAAACCGAAAAAGAAAACTGCAGTCATTCCGTGAAGAATATTCAAAAGCCTATCCGGGAATAATTATCCGTTCCAAAAAGGGTGAAAACTACGCGAATTGCACCTTGTGCAGACAAGATTTTTCGATGGGACACGGAGGAATTAGCGATGTAAAAGACCACGTTGGGACAAAAAAACACAAGTCTAATGCCGTTGCTAGCGATACAAGTGGAAAACTTTCAACGTTTTTCGTCGCCCAAACAGATTCTTTGGATGTGATAAATGCCGAAGTTTTATTTACGGAGGCAATAATTGAGCATGGACTAGAATAAACGCCTGAACCCCCCACCAGGACTTTGTCCTGGATCTACCGGGGCCTGCAACCCCTGGACCCTGGCTACTAGGTTTTTCTGATTTCAAAAGTTGGCAGGTATGTAATTAGTTACTATGGTCATCTATGTCACAGCAGCTTAGTGACATATCAGATGTATCAGATTGTAGGTGGGTTTATTTTGTACCATTGCATTCATATTTCAATGTTTGTTGCATTTTTGTTGCGTTTCACTTGATTGTAAAATATGTCGATCAAAAGGTGGTGTGACATTCATATTTTGTCAATATTCAGTGTTTTATCGTTCATAGGAAAATTAAGTTTTTTAAGGCGGTCTGTCATAACGTTTTTAGCATTCAATCAGACATTATTGTGAGGTTTTGTATTAGTGTTCCTAAAAATAGATATACCGGCCCCCAGACACATTTTTTTTCTCTAAATGTGGCCCCCGAGTCAAAATAATTGCCCAGGCCTGTCCTAAACCAAACATGCAAAATGTCTAAAAATGCCTAAAATAATGTATCTTTGTGAGTTTTACTAGAAACATATGCTTTTGTGAGGTTTGCAAAGACAAAAAAAATTGTTTGTTTTTTTTACTCGATATGACAGTATAACTGTCATACTAAATATGAAAGTTATTCAAACATAACTCCTAAACCAAACATGCAAAATGTCTAATAATGCCTGGAATAATGTATCTTTGGGAGTTTTACTAGAAACAAATGCTTTTGTAAGGTTTGCAAACACCTTGGTGAAGAATTCTCATTTTGGTCCATCTCTACTGGCAATGTTTATATTTATAACTATTTTATAGACTATTTATGCTATATTGATATTCACGGTGCGAAATGTTTTCTTCTTCCTAGGTGGGGGGTGCAACAGAAAATAATTGAGCAGCACTGCAATAGAGCAATTTTTCTTAACCATAGGGCATTGTTGGGCTGCGAGCGCCCCCTAAAGGCCTGCTTAAAATGTGTTCCAAATGCATCAAATCAGGTGCCAATATATAAGAAAAGTAGTTTTTTCCACAATAAGTCCCCTTTAAAACAGAACAGAGAGGAATTGTGGCCACATTGTGTCCTGGATGGGCTTGTCCTTAGCTCTAACTGGACCGACCTTGCCTGCTTCCCATCCACCAGCAGCTGCAGGCTGCGGTTCTGAAGAATGTTTGATTTCCTGCATGCTCACACACACACACACACACTACTATGTACACACACACTGTATACACATGTGCATTGTAACAGGCAGATCAAAGCTGAGTTCATGTGTGTATCAAGGAGGTGACTTTGGGTTCCGCACATATGTGGTGTGTGTCTGTTCTGGTATGAAGCTCCATTTTTGTTTCATCTGACCACAGAACTTTCCTCCAGAAGGTCTTATCTTTGTCCATGTGATGTCAGATGAAACAAAAATGGAGCTGTTTGGCCACAATACCCAGCAATATGTTTAGAGGAGAAAAGGTGAGGCCTTTAATCCCAGGAACACCATACCTACTGTCAAGCATGGTGGTGGTAGTATTATGCTCTGGGCCTGTTTTGCTGCCAATGGAACTGCTGCTTTAAATGGGACAATGAAAAAAGAGGATTAGCTCCAAATTGTTCAGGACAAGCTAAAATCATCAGCCCGGAGGTTGGGTCTTGGGCGCAGTTGGGTGTTCCAACAGGACAATGACTCCTAACACACCTCAAAAGTGGTAAAGGAATGGCTAAATTAGGCTGGAATGAAGGTTTCAGAATGGCCTTCCCAAAGTCCTGACTTAAAGGTGTGGACAATGCTGAAGAAACAAGTCCATGTCAGACAAGCAACACATTTAGCTGAACTGCACCAATTTTGTCAAGAGGAGTGGTCAAAAATTCAAGCAGAAGCTTGCCAGAAGCCTGTGGATGGCTACCAAAAGCGCCTAATTGTCCCATTTACTCTCTGTAAAGCAGCAGTTCCATTGGCAGAAAAACAGGCCCAGAGCATAATACAACCACCATGCTTGGCGGTAGGAATTGGTGTTCCTGGGATTAAAGGCCTCACCTTTCTCTCCTCCAAACATATTGCTGGGTATTGTGGCCAAACAGCTCCATTTTTGTTCCATCTGACATCACATGGACAAAGATAAGACCTTCTGGAGGAAAGTTCTGTCCTGACTTAAAGGTGTGGACAATGCGGACTATAAGTCGCTCCGGAGTATAAGTCGCAACGGCCGAAAATGCATAATAAAGAAGGAAAAAAACATATATAAGTCACACTGGAGTATAAGTCGCATTTTTGGGGGGAAATGTATTTGATAAAAGCCAACAGCAAGAATAGACATTTGAAAGGCAATTTAAAATAAATAAACAGGCTGAATAAGTGTACGTTATATGAGGCATAAATAACCAACTGGTATGTTAACGTAACATATGGTAAGAGTCATTCAAATAACTATAACATATAGAACATGCTATACGTTTACCAAACAATCTGCAGTGTTGGGACTAACGCGTTACTGTAACACCGTTAGTTTCGGCGGTTACTAGTAATCTAACGCGTTATTTTTTATATTCAGTAACTCAGTTACCGTTACTACATGATGCGTTACTGCGTTATTTTACGTTATTTTTTATGTAGTATCGGCTAGAAACAGAAGATCTGAGTGTGTTTTATTGCAGCGCTGCGGTGGAAAAGAAAAGGCGTGCTTTGTGTGGGTGGGGGCTCCCATACCGCAGTTGAGGAGCGCAGGGGAGACGTTCCTCCAGGGCCTATGTACGTCTTCGGGACTAACAACCTTCACTTTACCCGGCAGTGGGTCTTTACAGCTGAGGGTGAATGACGAGACCGGCGGTTTGTTGCAACTTTGTGACTTTATTGAACGCAGCCATCCACCAAGCTAGATCACCTGCACGCACTCACTGTCGCCGCTCGCTCACCTCTCTCGCCCTCTCACTCACTGACGTCACTCACCTCACATGCTGTCATATCTTTGTCGAGCACAAAGAAAATAACATTTTAGTTAAATGTAAGTTGTGTCTTGGATCAAAGATCCTATCTACTTAAAGTTAAAGGTGTGTACAATGCTGAAGAAACAAGTCCATGTCAGAAAAGCAACACATTTAGCTGAACTGCAGCGATGTTGTGGTCAAGTGGTCAAGCAGAAGCTTGTGGCTGGCTACCAAAAGCGCCTTATTGCAGGTCAACTTGCCAAGGGACATGTAAGCAAATATTAACATTGCTGTATGTATACTTTTCACCCTCACATTTGTGACCAACAAGTATGTGCTCCAATCACTACATCACAAAAAAATAAGAAATGATTGTAAAGTCAAGACGGCTCAGATGTGGGATCTGAGCCGAGGATGTCGTTGTGGCTTGTGCAGCCCTTTGAGACACTGGTGATTTCGGGCTATATAAGTAAACATTGGTTGATTGAAGACAGCCGTGACATGATGTTCTTTACAAGTGTATGTACACTTTTGACCACTATCATCTTTCCATTGCTATGGTCCATTTAAAATGCAATCTTGTTAAAAAAGCACAGCTGTTTCAGGTCTTGTGACTTGGTGGTCTGGCAGTTCATTTTGATTCACCATATTACTTGTTGACTGCGTCATGTTTCCATGTGTCTTACTAAACTTAAGACTGACATAGTTTAGTTTTATTTGTGTTAGAAAGGGTTTGTCTGTTTAGTCAAGGGCTATTGAGGATTCCAACACAAAATATCTGGCTTACGTACAATCTTCTTCACCATCACTTTTGCATTTCTACATCAAGTCCACAGCTCCTAAAGTTGTACATTTGCCAATTTGCCCAGATATGTAAACCCAGATATGGGACATTGAACCCGAGGACATTGAAGCTCCCTCTGGCAACACCACAGTGTAGCCTCCTCACATGTGGCTCTTCAGCCTCCCTTTGTTTTCTTTAACGGCGTTATGAAGGAATTGTGCATGTTGTGTACTGTACTTGACACATTATACTTCCTGTCCCTCACTCCCTGTGTACAGTCTGTCAAATCAGTACGCCTCTACCCAGGGCCGGCCCTAACAAATCTGGCACCCTAGGCAAGATTTTAGGTGGCGCCCCCCCACATCGGCAGTGAAGTGTATATACTCACAAGAAACTGAATAGCTTTGTCTTTGACCTTTTTTTTTTTACATACAACTATACCTAATATATAAAGGGGTGGAAAAGTGACTATTACCTGCAGGGCAAACATTAGCTAACCAGAAGGCAATAACAATGTAAACAAAAAACACCGGCTTAAAAGATCTAATACAAATGTCCCTGAGGAATGTGAGGTGGGAGTACTGTAATTACCTAACGTTACATTATTATTTTCCATAACAATTTAGCCCCCTCCACAATATTAACCCGACGTTAAAACAGAACTAGCTATTTATTGATTAGCAATTGCCGAATCATGTAACATTAGCTTAATGCTAAAAAGCCAGCTACTATCACATTCTGTAACAGACAAATAATTTAATGTAGGCTAACGTTACCTACCTGCTACCTCTGTCTTTTCTCGTTTCTCCTCTTCTTTTCTCTTTTTTCTTCCCTGGGCACCTGACAGTTTTGGCCGTTTTGACATCTTGTGTTGATTTTTTGATGTGGTGATGTCCAAAAAGAGTCATGATACCGGAAGGGAGGGGGCGCACCGTGCGGGAGGGGGGGGGCGTAATGTTGTAACAAATAATATTTCTAATAAATAGGCTTTACTTTGCATTTTAATTAACGTGGGATTATTTTTTGTATTTAGAAATCATAGTACCGGTACCAACTTTTTTTTTTTTTTTTTTTCTCCAACATTTGTGGCACTGGCGTGGCGCCCCCTGATGGACGGCGCCCTTAGCATTTGCCTATACGGCCTATGCCACGGGCCGGCCCTGCCTCTACCATACCAAATAATCAGAGGTGGGTAGTAACGCGCTACATTTACTCTGTTACATCTACTTGAGTAACTTTTGGGATAAATTGTACTTCTAAGAGTAGTTTTAATGCAACTTACTTTTACTTTTACTTGAGTATATTTATAGAGAAGAAACGCTACTTTTACTCCGCTACTTTTATCTACATTCAGCTCACTACTAATTTTTATCGATCTGTTAATGCACGCTTTGTTTGTTTTGGTCTGTCAGACAGACCTTCAAAGTGCCTGCCTTACTGGTGACGTTTCACTCCGTTCCACCAATAAAATGCAGTCACTAGTGACGTTCACTCCGTTCCACCAATCAGATGCAGTCACTGGTGATGTTGGACCAATCAAACAGAGCCATGCGGTCACATGACCTGACTTAAACAAGTTGAAAAACTTAATGGGGTGTTACCATTTAGTGGTCAATTGTACGGAATATGTACTTCACTGTGCAATCTACTAATACAAGTTTCAATCAATCAATCAAAAGTGTGAAGGAAAAGAGACACTTTTTTTTATTTCAACCGTACATCCCGTCAAAAGCCTAAAGACTGACTGCACAGTTCCTGTCTTCACAATAAAAGTGCCGCTCCATCGCGCTTGCACTTACAAAATAAGAGTCTCCGAAAGCCAGCGCAAACAAGCTAGCAAGCTACGGAATTTGCCGCCAATGTATTTCTTGTAAAGTGTGTGAAAACGAATATGGAAGCTGGACAAATAAGATACCAAAAACCAACCACTTTCATGTGGTATTAGACAGAAAGGAGGAACTTTTCTTCTCCTCCATTTGAAAACGTGGAGTTATCATCACTACTGTCTGATTACAATCAATGCAAGTCATCAGAATCAGGTAATACACCAACTTATATTCTTGTCTTCATGAAAGAAAGGAATCTATGTGTTAAACATGCATGTATATTCATTAAAACACCTTTAACATGTAAACAAAAACAGCAAAATAAATACATATAAATTATATACTGTATATATCAATGTATGTGTGTGTGTATATATATATATATATATATACCGTATTTTCCGCACCATAAGGCGCCCTGGGTTATAAGCCGCGCCTTCAATGAACGGCATATTTCAAAACTTTGTCCACCTATAAGCCGCCCCGTGTTGTAAGCCGCATCTAACTGCGGTAAAGGAATGTCAAAAAAACAGTCAGGTCAGTCAAACTTTAATAATATATTAAAAACCAGCGTGATGTGGGCGCGCATGGAGTCGTATATCAACATGGACGGAGCTGCGTGAAAAAAGCCACCCGGCCTCTTCGCGTAAACTTACCTTAACCACTCGCTCATCTTTTCTTCATCCATCCATCCTTTCGAGTTAGCTTTTATGATGACGCCGGCTGGAAAGGTCTCTTTTGGCAAGGTCTTCCTTTTGAATATCACCATGGGTGGAAGTTTCTGGCCATTAGCATGGCAAGCTAGAACCACAGTGAAGGATGACTTCTCATTCCCTGTGGTGTGAATATTCACCGTACGTGCTCCCGTTGTATCCACAGTGCGGTTCACAGGAATATCAAAAGTCAGTGGAACCTCGTCCATGTTGATAATGTTCTCTGGCCGGATCTTTTTTTCAGCTATCTTGTTTTTACAATATGCACGGAAAGTAGCCAGCTTTTCTTGAAAGTCTTTAGGCAGTTGCTGTGAAATAGTAGTCCGTGTGCGGATGGAGAGATTGCGTCTTTTCATGAACCGGAAACCTGTCGCTTAGTAGGAGCCATTTTGTGGTCTTTACAGATGTAAACACACAAAGGAAATGAAACGTAATATCCGCGCGCTTTTTCTTCTTCTACGCGGGCGGGTGGTTGCTTACAGTAGAAGAAGAAGCGCTTCCTGTTCTATGGGGGCGGGTGCTTACCTTGGCGGTTGCTTGTGTAGAAGAAGAAGCACTTCCTCTTCTACGGGGAAAAAAGATGGCGGCTGTTTGCCGTAGTTGCGAGACCGAAACTTTATGAAAATGAATCTTAATATTAATCCATATATAAAGCGCACCGGGTTATAAGCCGCACTGTCAGCTTTTGAGTAAATTTGTGGTTTTTAGGTGCGGCTAAATACGGTATATATATATATATATATATATGATATGTGTGTGTTTGTTACTCATCAGTTACTCAGTACTTGAGTAGTTTTTTCACAACATACTTTTTACTTTTACTCAAGTAAATATTTGGGTGACTACTCCTTACTTTTACTTGAGTAATAAATCTCTAAAGTAACAGTACTCTTGAGTACAATTTCTGGCTACTCTACCCACCTCTGCAAGTAATCCATTCAAAAAAAGTATTATAAATACATGTGCCGTTGTATGATATGTATTACTGTACTTAAAGTCTCTTACAACAAAATAACATCTTAATACACTTTACACACCAGCATGTGTGTTTCTTCTCTAGAAAACTGAGACCAGTGCCTTTTGATTCCATTTTATTTGTTGAATTATTTTTCCTGACTAAGACTCAGCAGTTAAAACAGTAAGTTGAGGAGGATGTTTTAAGTTTAAGATAAGTTGACATGTTGTTATGTCTTTAGCACTATCATTTACTACAACAATGGTCCATGTTTGTTTTCTTCTTGTTTGTGGTCTTAGGTTGTTTTTTTTGGATCCTTACTCCAGCCATAGAAAATAGTTGATTATGCATCAACATGTTTCTTTAATTGCTGTATTGACACTGGAGGAATGCTTATTCTGTACCACACAAAGAGGTGTGCATTTTGTGCTGAACTATCTAGACACAGCCTCAACTTGTAAAGTGGGTCAGCCACCAAGTCAATGCTATTTCCTTCAACAGTCGATTCCTGGAAGGTAAATGCAAACCTTTTTTTGACTTGTCTCAAGCTCCAAAAGTGGTCTGCAAAAGGAGACGGAAAATGTTTCATTGGAGGCAGTGAAGTAAAAATATGTTGTCTGAGATATGGAAAGTAGCATTTATGACTGGAGGATATTGCTCTTGTACACTTACACCATTTCTCAATATTGTTTGACTCCATAAAACTTCCACTTTTTTCTTTTTTATGGTGTCTTAATCATCATATGTTGATGTAAATATGTATTGTACATCAGTGCTTTCATCCTGAAACCTCATACGTTTTTACTTTAGACTTAGACAAACTTTACTGATCCACAAGGGAAATTGTTTCACACAGTAGCTCAGTTACAAACTTTGCAGGTAATAAAACACTAGCATTAAAGTACCAGTAGAATGGAAAAACAAGTTGCCGCTATATCGTGTTTATATCTGATTTATGACACATATAGACTTACAAAGTTTGTAAGTAAATAGATACAGTATGTCTTTGAGAGCCAACAACGATTACTTTAGGAACAACTATAATCCAGAACCTTGTGTTTTTGAGCCTGAATATAAGGAGGATGAGCATCTGCGGTCCCCTCCAAGGTTTCTCATTGTTATCCCATTGGGTTGAGTTTTTCCTTGCCCTGATGTGGGATCTGAACCGAGGATGTCGTTGTGGCTTGTGCAGCCCTTTGAGACACTCGGGATTTAGGGCTATATAAGTAAACATTGATTGATTGAGAATCTGTGTGATAAACTGATCCAGCTTTAGTGAAACAACAAGAAATACACTCTACGAACATAGTGAAACACTTTCTGTACAATGTCTGCTCTCACTAAGATGCAGACTGGTAGAATGTTCTTATTTCCTGATTAGATGAAGAATTAATCATAATCCACATGAAGAGTTGAAATGAAAAGTTGCTGCAGACTCTCGTCTTCGGTCTTGTCATGTCTTTCTCTCCATCCCCCGGGTATAGATTGAATGTCACAGATGAACAACTTCTGGATTTATGACTAAATCCTCCTATTATCCAGATGGGAGGTATGATTCATAATAATAATATGGCTCCTTTAATGTGCCTTATAATCCAGTGCAACTTTTGTATAAAAATAGACCTGAATAGACTCGCTCATAGGCAGTGAGCCTTTTAATCCAGTGCACTTTTTAATCCTGTGCGCCCTATAGTCCGAAAAATAGGGTACTGTAGTCTGGATTTAGACTGGTACTACCTGTATACTTGGTATTGTTACTGTCTTTGTATCCATCCGCCCACCTCTGTTCACTTTGAAGATGTCTATCTTAGTGGTTAGCATGGTTTATTGTACCCTCCCACGGTGTGTGGTGGAGCATGGTCATCTACTCCAGTGATAGTTCTTTATTTGCCGCCATGGAGGCGAGGATTGCTGACTTGCTTACTGGAGATGCAACTTTGCACAGTTGGCCGCTAACGTACATATTGTGTATCGCACAACTCCTAATTCACACTGTCTTCTTAAATAGTTTAAGACTTTGATATCCATCTTCACTCACAAGTTCCCTGCAGCGATGTGAAGTTTGTGTGGGATTTATTGAAAGCACAGCAACATTAAGTGCACTTTAACAGGACGTTGCATTGTGACTTCCTCCCTCAGCTTCTCTTTTATTCACTTCAGTTCAAGACAGGAATTCTGTGACAAAAATATGCTGTTTGAGAGTAGTAGTGGCAAACAGCCCTACAGACATAAGGATGATAAAGGATGTTTGAACACTTTGTTGACATGTTTTTCCTCCATTCGTGCATTTTTTAATTCTGATTCTTGTGATTTTATACTTAACGTCTTGATTACAATGACAATAAAGCTTTCATTTGTCTGCAGATCTTTTTTCTGGTCGCCAACAATCCTTAGAACAAAACAAATGTGTTCATTTTCTTAGTCATTAGAATCCAGATGTTAATTGCCATGCTTTTATTTTGTATCTTCCATTAGTGGACAATGAAGTCACATGTAACGCTGTGCAACTTGACATCTTATGTTGCTGATGAAGTTCAGCAGAGTGACTTTTAAGAATAGACTAAGAGGATAAGTATTGCGGAAAGAGATTATTCTAGATTGTACCTAATGTCATGACTGGTTTGAATGATTAGTGACTATTTTATTGATTATGGGACAAGCAGTACAAAATGGATGGATGGTACTTTTTCGTCACTTATTGTTTGTCTTTGGTACACTTATGTGTATATTTTAGGCCACTGGTTATTTGTTTTATTTTTGCAAAAATATATTCCGTATTTTTCGGACTATAAGTCGCTCCGGAGTATAAGTCGCAACGACCGAAAATGCATAATAAAGAAGGAAAAAAACATATATAAGTCGCACTGGAGTATAAGTCGCATTTTTGGGGGGAAATGTATTTGATAAAAGCCAACAGCAAGAATAGACATTTGAAAGGCAATTTAAAATAAATAAACAGGCTGAATAAGTGTACGTTATATGAGGCATAAATAACCAACTGGTATGTTAACGTAACATATTATGGTAAGAGTCATTCAAATAACTATAACATATAGAACATGCTATACGTTTACCAAACAATCTGCAGTGTTGGGACTAACGCGTTACAAAGTTAGTTAGTTTCGGCGGTAACTAGTAATCTAACGCGTTATTTTTTATATTCAGTAACTCAGTTACCGTTACTACATGATGCGTTACTGCGTTATTGTACGTTATTTTTTATGTAGTATCGGCTAGAAACAGAAGATCTGAGTGTGTTTTATTGCAGCGCTGCGGTGGAAAAGAAAAGGCGTGCTTTGTGTGGGTGGGGGCTCCCATACCGCAGTTGAGGAGCGCAGGGGAGACGTTCATCCAGGGCCTATGTACGTCTTCGGGGCTAACAACCTTCACTTTACCCGGCAGTGGGTCTTTACAGCTGAGGGTGAATGACGAGACCGGCGGTTTGTTGCAACTTTGTGACTTTATTGGACGCAGCCATCCACCAAGCTAGAGCACCTGCACGCACTCACTGTCGCCGCTCGCTCACCTCTCTCGCCCACTCACTCACTGACGTCACTCACCTCACATGCTGTCATATCTTAAAGGGCCACACACACATACGCTACTCTCATAACAACTAACCAGACATCATGGCGAAGCCAGAAGTCAAGTTTTTTAACATGGAGACATTCTCAATATTTTTCTTTTGTCGAGCACAAAGAAAATAACATTTTAGTTAAATGTAAGTTGTGTCTTGGATCAAAGATCCTATCTACTTAAAGTTCAAGTTAAAGGTGTGGACAATGCTGAAGAAACAAGTCCATGTCAACACATTTAGCTGAACTGCAGCAATTTAGTGGTCAAGTGGTCAAGCAGAAGCTTGTGGATGGCTACCAAAAGCGCCTTATTGCAGGTCAACTTGCCAAGGGACATGTAAGCAAATATTAACATTGCTGTATGTATACTTTTCACCCTCACATTTTCATAATAAATTCATAAAAGAAGCAAACTTCATGAATGTTTTTTGTGAGCAACAAGTATGTGCTCCAATCACTACATCACAAACAAATAGAAATGATTGTAAAGTCAAGACAGCCATGACATGATGTTCTTTACAAGTGTACGTACACTTTTGACCACCACTGTATATCAGACTGACTTCTCCCTGACCACGTACCGTACCACAGTACAGTACAGTACAGTGTACACTTCTAATACCCTTCCCTTTTTTTGTGTGTGCCCTCCTGAAGATGCTGAAGATGAAGGCGGTCTGCTGCCACAAGTAAAGCTGCAGTGTAGAACCAACAGTCCTGACCTGGCAACATACGAATGGCCCAGGGAAGCCACAAGATTGACATTCAGGTTTTGCATCACCTGCGCCAGAAGTTCCCTGAAGTCCCAGAGGGTGTTGTGTCCCAATGTGTTCTGCAGGTAGGTAGGTTTAAGACCTGTCCCACAAGTATTTTGGATTAGGGTTGTACGCTATACCAGTACTAGTATAGTATCGCGATACTAATGAATTAAAAACGGTACTATACTCTGTTTGAAAAGTACCGCTTCACGGGCATGACGACGCGTCGTCACGTGGTGACATTGCTGGTTTTAGGAGCAGAGGAGCATGTTGGGCAGCGCACACACACAGAGTACTTACAAGCAGACACAGTGTGTAGACAGGAAAGGGAGAATGGACGCATTTTGGTGTAAAAAGTCAAGATAAAGGTGAAGTTATAACACTGAAACACCCTCAGGAAGAGCTGCTTTAACACATAGCTAGCAGCTAACGTCCATCCGCAGTGTTTTAGCTTCTTCTAAATCACTAATCCTGGTCTCCATGGCGACAAATAACGTACCATTATCACTAGAGGACAAGGAATAGATAAACATGCTTCACTACACACCGTAGGAGGATACAATAGCTCACCACCGTCACAATGTAAACAAATGCCATGGGTGGATCTACACCTGACATCCACTGTAATGATACCAAGTACAAGAGCGCATCTAGTCGATACTACTATGATTACATCGATATTTTTTATCCTTTTAAAACAATTCCTATTATGTTTATAAAGTCAGTAAATATGTCCCTGGACACATGAAGACTTTGAATATGACCAATGTATGATCCTGTAACTACTTGGTATCACATCCATACCTAAATGTGTGGTATCATCCAAAACTAATGTCAAGTATCAAAGAAGAGAAGAATAAGTGATTATTACATTTGAACAGAAGTGTAGATAGAACATGTTCAAACAGAAACTAGCGCGACACCTACCCTTTACATCAATATTTATTCATCAGTATTGGTTTATTAGGTATTATATTTTACTGTATGATCCTGTAACTACTTGGTTTTAGATCGATACCTAAATGTGTGGTATCATCCAGAACTAATGTCAAGTATCAAAGAAGAGAAGAATAAGTGATTATTACATTTGAACAGAATTGTAGATAGAACATGTTCAAACAGAAAATAAGCAGATATTAACAGTAAATGAACAAGTAGATGAATGATCCATTTTTACAGTTTGTCCCTCATAATGTGTACAAAATAATAGGTGTATAAATGACACAATATGTTACTGCATACGTCAGCAGACTAATTAGGAGTCTTTGTTTGTTTTCTTACTACTAAAAGACAAGTTGTCTAGTATGTTCAACATTTTATTTAAGGACTAAATGACAATAATAAACATATGTTTCATGTAGTATTTTCCGCACTATTAGCCGCACCTAAAAACCACAAATTTACTCAAAAGCTGACAGTGCGGCTTATAACCCGGTGCGCTTTATATATGGATTAATATTAAGATTCATTTTCATAAAGTTTCGGTCTCGCAACTACGGTAAACAGCCGCCATCTTTTTTCCCCGTAGAAGAGGAAGTGCTTCTTCTTCTACGCAAGCAACCGCCAAGGTAAGCACCCGCCCCCATAGAAGAGGAAGCGCTTCTTCTTCTACTGTAAGCAACCACCCGCCCCCGTAGAAGAAGAAGAAGCGCGCGGATATTACGTTTCATTTCCTTTGTGTGTTTACATCTGTAAAGACCACAAAATGGCTCCTACTAAGCGACAGGTTTCCGGTTCATGAAAAGACGCAATCTCTCCATCCGCACACGGACTACTATTTCACAGCAACTGCCTAAAGACTTTCAAGAAAAGCTGGCTACTTTCCGTGCATATTGTAAAAACAAGATAGCTGAAAAAAAGATCCGGCCAGAGAACATTATCAACATGGACGAGGTTCCACTGACTTTTGATATTCCTGTGAACCGCACTGTGGATACAACGGGAGCACGTACGGTGAATATTCGCACCACAGGGAATGAGTTAGTCATCCTTCACTGTGGTTCTAGCTTGCCATGCTAATGGCCAGAAACTTCCACCCATGGTGATATTCAAAAGGAAGACCTTGCCAAAAGAGACCTTTCCAGCCGGCGTCATCATAAAAGCTAACTCGAAGGGATGGATGGATGAAGAAAAGATGAGCGAGTGGTTAAGGGAAGTTTACGCGAAGAGGCCGGGTGGCTTTTTTCACGCAGCTCCGTCCATGTTGATATACGACTCCATGCGCGCCCACATCACGCTGATTTTTAATATATTATTAAAGTTTGACTGACCTATCCGACTGTTTTTTTGACATTCCTTTAGCGCAGTTAGATGCGGCTTATAACACGGGGCGGCTTATAGGTGGACAAAGTTTTGAAATATGCCGTTCATTGAAGGCGCGGCTTATAACCCAGGGCGGCTTATGGTGCGGAAAATACGGTACACTAACATTTGTTGTTACAATAAAGACAATAATGACATTTTTTTGAGGTCCCCTTTATTTAGAAAAGTATCCAAATACATTTTGGTACCGGTACCAAATTATTGGTATCGGGACAACCCTACATTGGATCAGGACTCAACAATTTAGTTAATTTATTAGTTTTGGTTAGAATGTCCAGTTAAACCTGGTTACCGCCATCTTTTTTGAAGATAGGCCACCACATTCTTCACTTTGCTGGCTGGAAAGCTGGCCCCTTTTTTCATTGAACATGCTAAAATATCTATGCTGTGCATCTTTGCTGGACAAAAAGTCTTTAAGTTATTCAAAAATACATTTTCTGACCAGTGACCTTAGGCAGCCCACACTTTGTGCCCAAAGTTGTCCCAAACGTTTGTGCTTTTAAAAATACACATTTATACAAATGTCATGTCACTAGCCATCTTTCAAACATCAGCAAAACAAATCTCAATAATTGAACAAACTAATTAACAGATTGCTCGATTACTAAAATAATCAAAAATTAGCATTTTTACATGGCGTTTTAACACCTTGAAATTTGGTCATCACAACTGCAACAATGATGTATGCTACAATTAAAGAGCTGTTGTGTAGAAGGTACAATAGCTGGGTTGCATATGACGGGTCATCCCCATGTCTGCAGTGATCACTTTGTAAAATGTTTGTTTGAACATTTGAGAAACTTTTTGTGATGCACTCGAGTTTGCCTCCTATATTAGTAGTGTTTGAGAGCAGAACTAAACAAAGAAAGACACAAGATCACATTAGTTTGTTCCTTTGTGGTTCCTATGCCTAAATATAACTAGAAGACCTGCTTGTGCAAATAAACTAACTCATGTTAAGTCCTGGTAATAAATATTGTGATTGTTGGTCCAATCCACCGTTGTTTTGTGGTCCATTTTCATAAGAGAAACTAAAAGTTTAGTTGTTGAGCAGGAAAGCCAAGTGGAGCCAACCTGATGGAGCTTGAGAGGTCAAGGTTCAACTTTATTGTCCCCGTGGGGAAATGTGTCTTGGGCACAGTGCATCATTGCTTTCTTAACATACCCAAAAACAACAGAACAAAAACACAAGCACAGACACAACCACAACCATACAACTAACATTTAAACATCAGAACATGGAGCTTGATAGACATAGGTGGCACTTTGATGTAGGCATAAAATCTACAGTATGGAGATAAAGATAAAGTACCAATGTGCATTGCACTAGAGCTCATGGATAAAGTGCTGTGTGCTAAAGTGCTTAGTTCTAAAGTGCTATGTGCTAAAGTGCTATGTGCTAAAAAAGTGCTAACCTATGTATTACAATTCTATTGCACATTGTTGGTCAGCTTAATGGAGGCTGGAACAAATGATAATTTAAGGCGGTTAGATTTGCATAGTGGGACCCGGAGTCTTCTCCCTGATGGCAGGGTTCCATATTCAGGAAAGAGTGGATGTTGTGAGTTGGAAATAATTTTCTTCGCTTTTTTCCTAACTGCCTGCTCATAGATGCTCTGTATAGGCTCATATTCTTTCCTCCCTACGATTTTCATTGCCGTTTTATGCATGCCGGCCAGTTTGCTTTTTAGCGGTTTGGTTGCCAAACCATGAGGTGATCCCGTATCTAATGATGCTCTCTACAATGGCACGGTAGAAAATCATCATGATGTGGCTGCTTACGCCGTACAATCTTAATCTTCGCAAAAAATATAGCCTCTGTTGCAGTCTATTGCACAGTTTGTCAATATGTGTCTTCCAGCAGAGAAGATTATCAATATGAACCCCTAAATATTTATATGAGGATACCTGGGTGATTTCCTGATGTGCTGCAAAGAGGCATGGTTGAAAGTGTCCAAAGATAGGTGTGCCAAGTTTGTGGCATGGTATTCAAAAAGACTTGAGGCTGGAATTTCTGCCAAAGGTGCATCAACTAAGTATTGAGCAAAGGCTGTGAATACTTATGAGATTTTAGATTGTGTATTTTGTCTCTGTCAACATTTTTGTCTTGTTTTTGTCGGTGAAAAGTCTCAAATTGGTCATTGTTTTCATCAAAGTGCATTTGTTGTGAGTCGTTATCGTTCTATCTTAGTCACTTAAAATAAGGTCCTTGACTAGAACTAAGACGAACATTTGGAGTCAACAAGTTGTCTAGTAGAGTTTTGAGGGGAAACATGAATGTATTCCATTTTGGAATAAGGCTGTACCATAACACAATGTGTAAAAAGTTTCTACATCCATGTCTCGTTAGGTGTATTATTGATGTTTAACTATAAACAAATGACCAACTCAAAGGTATTTCTTCTGTCCCTCTCTTAGAATAACAACAACTTAGACGCGTGCTGTGAATACTTATGAGATTTTAGATTGTGTATTTTGTCTCTGTCAACATTTTTGTCTTGTTTTTGTCGGTGAAAAGTCTCAAATTGGTCATTGCTTTCATCAAAGTGCATTTGTTGTGAGTCGTTATCGTCCTATCTTAGTCACTTAAAATAAGGTCCTTGACTAGAACTAAGACGAACATTTGAAGTTGTCTAGTAGAGTTTTGAATGTATTCCATTTTGGAATAAGGCTGTACCATAACAAAATGTGTAAAAAGTTTCTACATCCATGTCTCGTTAGGTGTATTATTGATGTTTAACTATAAACAAATGACCAACTCAAAGGTATTTCTTCTGTCCCTCTCTTAGAATAACAACAACTTAGACGCGTGCTGTGAATACTTGTCCCAGGTCAGTCCGGGCTACCTGTACAGTGAAGAAGGACACCTCAGCTTTTCTGAAGACCCCAGCTTGACCAGGCTTGGCAATCACATGACCCAGCTGAACCTGGGCCTGCAGTCTCACAATGTGCATGTGGCCCCGCTGCGGGACGGCCTGAGAATGAACGGCAGCCGGACTCTGGCCCACAGCCTGAGCGACGGGCCTCTGCAGACCAGCCAGGCCCCGAACACTGACTTTTTTCAGCAGGAGCCCCAGTCTGCTCCGGCGGAAGGGCCCAACAGTCTCAATGTGTTTACCGCAATGGAGCCCTCGCGCAAACCCCAGCCTCCGCAGCACCTGGGACTCTACCCTCTGGGGGTCAAAGGAATGAGTGTGGGTCCCCAACAGACCGCACGCTTCAACCCCATCACAGTGACACTAGCGCCGCACATTCAGACAGGCCGCAACACTCCTACTTCTCTACACATACATGGCGGGCCACAGTCGGGTCTGAGCAGTCCACAGGGTAACTCCATCTACATCCGGCCCTACGTGAGCCAGTGTGGTACGATACGACAGCAGCAGGGGAACCGGGCCCAGTACAGTCCTACTTCTCAGCCTCTACAGCAGATCTATCAGATCTCGCATCCCTCGTCGTTGTCCGGCTCATGGTCCGGCCCTCAGCAGGCCCCGCATACCTCACAGCACCACACCCAGGGCCACCAGACATCTCATGTCTACATGCCAATCAGCTCTCCCACGAACTCCCAGGCGCCCTCCGTCTTTCCTTCTGGCGTGGCCTCCTCGTGTTCGTCTTCTTCCTCGTCCTCCGTCATGCCCACTTCGCTCTCGGCCGTCAGCCAGTACAACATCCAAAACATCTCCACCGGCCCGCGGAAAAATCAGATCGAGATCAAGCTCGAATCTCCTCAAAGGAGCAACTCCAACACGACCACCGCCGTGCTGCGGACCGGCGGCGGCGGCTCGCGCTCCTCCTCCACCTCGTCCTCTTGTCCTTCCTCCTCGTCCACGACTGGAGTGTCCACCGTCCCCAGCACTCCTCTCTCCATCGGAGGCTCGGGTCTGAGCCGTAGCCAGCCCACTGTTTACATTTCTGCCAGCCCGCCCGCTGCCGCCACCACGCCTTCTGAGGAGGCCTCAGCCGGAGCCCGCTCGCAACCCAAGTTTTACATTTCGGCCAATCCCTCTGGTGACGACAGTGGGGGGAGGAACCCTCCTACAGTCTACATCTCAGCTAACCCTCCTTTGCAGGGGGGGCCAGGTGCCAGGAACATTGGGGGCCAGGTGAGCATGGGGCCCGCCTACATCCATCACCATCCGCCCAAGTCCCGGACCTCTGTAGGAGGGGGAGGCACGGCTTGTTCCCCACGCGTGGTGGTGACTCAACCCAACACCAAATACACTTTCAAAATCACTGTGTCCCCCAATAAACCCCCGGCAGTGTCCCCTGGGGTGGTCTCGCCTACGTTCGAGCCCAACAACCTGCTCAGCTTACCCTCAGACCATCACTTTGCAGAGCCAGACCCCCTCCATCTCTCAGACCCACTGTTGCCACACAAGGAGAGACCGAGTGAGCCTCGAAGACTCAGCATGGGCTCTGATGATGCGGCATACACACAAGGTAAGTCCACTCACACACAATAATAACCATAACGTACGTGTGTGTGTGTGTGTGTGTGTGTGTGTGTGTGTGTGTGTGTGTGTGTGTTTACCCTTCTTGAGACACAAAGAAGGAAAAGTATCTTCCATATGAGGAGGTGTGAACAAGTGATGACATAAATCAAAAACATTGCATCTAATAGACAATGTCTCATTTGCACCCCTGCTGGTCAAAATGAGGGTGGTCCCAAAAAAGAGGGATGTTTCAAATTGACTGTGTGTCGCTTTTAAATGTGCTCCCCCCATGTGGTCAACATATGAAATAACATGTGTGTGTAAGAAACATTCATAAAAATAAATAAATATGTATATAGAGACATACTGTAATAACTTGAAGTAAATAATGATGATTAAAAACCAATTACAAACAAAAAAAAATCACACACACAAAAAAAATGAACTAAAAGCAGTCTTTTTCTGACTTTTTTCTTATGTAATTGGGAACAATTTCTCATATTCTTTCTTGCAGCATTTTCTCGTAAATTTTTTTTACTTTTTTTATTTAAAATTATTACTTTTTAATGCAAGATGGTGACATTTGTCATATAAAATTCGGACTTTTATCACAATAGTGCCAATTTTTTTTTGAGTAAAATGATGACTTTTGTCATAATTTTGCCAAGTAAAAATTCAGATTATTATAATATTGCCAAAAATGTTAAGTTTTCTTATAAAATTGTGACTTTTGTCGAGTAAAATTACGACTCTTTTCATAAAATTGCCAAAATTTTAAGCTTGTTTTGTAAAATTGCGACTGTTAATGAGTAAAATTCCAACTTTTATCATAATATTGCGCAAGTGTTCCGTTTTTTTTTGTAAAAGTTTGACTTGCGTTGAGTAAAATGACAACTTTTATTATAATACTGCCAAAATTCTAAGTTTTTCTTGTGAAATTGTGACCTTTTGTGTGTGAAATTCCAACTCATTTTTCACAACAAGCTTGTCTTTGCATAATATGTATATATTATTGAGAGGCATTATTCGGAGGTCTCAAGAAGGTAAGAAATACAAAAGTGTGTGTGTGTGTGTGTGTGTGTGTGTGTGTGTGTGTGTGTGTGTGTGTGTGTGTGTGTTTACCCTTCTTGAGACACGAAGAAGGAAAAGTATCTTCCATATGAGGAGGTGTGAACAAGTGATGACATAAATCAAAAACATTGCACCTAATAGACAATGTCTCATTTGCACCCCTGCTGGTCAAAATGAGGGTGGTCCCAAAAAAGAGGGATGTTTCAAATTGACTGTGTGTCGCTTTTAAATGTGCTCCCCCCCCTCTGGTCAACATATGAAATAACATGTGTGTGTAAGAAACATTCATAAAAATAAATAAATATGTATATAGAGACATACTGTAATAACTTGAAGTAAATAATGATGATTAAAAACCAATTACAAACAAAAAAAAATCACACACAAAAAAATGAACTAAAAGCAGTCTTTTTCTGACTTTTTTCTTATGTAATTGGGAACAATTTGTCATTCTTTCTTGCAGCATTTTCTCGTAAAATTGTTTACTTTTTTTATTTAAAATTATTACTTTTTAATGCAAGATGGTGACATTTGTCATATAAAATTCGGACTTTTATCACAATAGTGCCAATTTTTTTGTTGTTTTTGTAAAATAGTGACATTTTTTGAGTAAAATGATGACTTTTGTCATAATTTTGCCAAGTAAAAATTCAGATTATTATAGTATTGCCAAAAATGTTGTTTTCTTATAAAATTGTGACTTTTGTCGAGTAAAAGTACGACTCTTTTCATAAAATTGCCAAAATTTTAAGCTTTTTTTTGTAAAATTGCGACTGTTAATGAGTAAAATTCCAACTTTTATCATAATATTGTGAAAGGGTTCAGTTTTTTTTGTAAAAGTTTGACTTGCGTTGAGTAAAATGACAACTTTTATTATAATACTGCCAAAATTCTAAGTTTTTCTTGTGAAATTGTGACCTTTTGTGTGTGAAATTCCAACTCATTTTTCACAACATGCTTGTTTGTCTTTGCATAATATGTATATATTATTAAGAGGCACTATTCAGAGGTCTCAAGAAGGTAAAAAATACAAAAGTGTGTGTGTGTGTGTGTGTGTGTGTGTGTGTGTGTGTGTGTGTGTGTGTGTGTGTGTGTGTGTGTGTGTGTTCTTGTATTCCTACCCTTCTTGAGACAACAAGGAAACATATTGTCCATATGAGGACCGATGAACAAGTTAGGACTGAAATCATGGTCCCAATATGGAAAAACCATTGCATCTAATAGACAATGTCTCATTTGCACCCCTGCTGGTGACATCTATCAAAATGAGGGTGGTCCCAAAAAAGAGGGATGTTTCAAATTGACTGTGTGTCGCTTTTAAATGTGCTCCCCCCCTCTGGTCAACATATGAAATAACATGTGTGTGTAAGAAACATTCATAAAAATAAATAAATATGTATATAGAGACATACTGTAATAACTTGAAGTAAATAAAGATGATTAAAAACCAATTACAAACAAAAAAAATCACACACAAAAAAAAAAGAACTAAAAGCAGTCTTTTTCTCACGATGTGTCGACTTTTTTCTTATGTAATTGGGAACAATTTCTCATATTCTTTCTTGCAGCATTTTCTCGTAAAATGTTTTACTTTTTGTATTTAAAATTATTACTTTTTAATGCAAGATGGTGACATTTGTCATAAAATTCGGACTTTTATCACAATAGTGCCAATTTTGTTGTTCTTGTAAAATAGTGAAATTTTTTTACTAAAATGATGACTTTTGTCATAATTTTGCCAAGTAAAAATTCAGATTATTATAATATTGCCAAAAATGTTAAGTTTTCTTATAAAATTGTGACTTTTGTCGAGTAAAATTACGACTCTTTTCATAAAATTGCCAAAATTTTAAGCTTGTTTTGTAAAATTGCGACTGTTAATGAGTAAAATTCCAACTTTTATCATAATATTGCGCAAGTGTTCAGTTTTTTTTTGTAAAAGTTTGACTTGCGTTGAGTAAAATGACAACTTTTATTATAATACTGCCAAAATTCTAAGTTTTTCTTGTGAAATTGGGACCTTTTGTGTGTGAAATTCCAACTCATTTTTCACAACAAGAAGGTAAGAGGTCTCAAGAAGGTAAGAAATACAAAAGTGTGTGTGTGTGTGTGTGTGTGTGTGTTCTTGTATTTCTACCCTTCTTGAGACAACAAGGAAACATACCGTCCATATGAGGACCGATGAACAAGTTAGGACCGAAATCATGGTCCCAATATGGAAAAACCATTGCATCTAATAGACAATGTCTCATTTGCACCCCTGCTGGTGACATCTATCAAAATGAGGGTGGTCCCAAAAAAGAGGGATGTTTCAAATTGACTGTGTGTCGCTTTTAAATGTGCTCCCCCCTCTGGTCAACATATGAAATAACATGTGTGTGTAAGAAACATTCATAGAAATAAATAAATATGTATATAGAGACATACTGTAATAACTTGAAGTAAATAATGATGATTAAAAACCAATTACAAACAAAAAAAATCACACACAAAAAAAAATGAACTAAAAGCAGTCTTTTTCTCACGATGTGTCGACTTTTTTCTTATGTAATTGGGAACAATTTCTCATATTCTTTCTTGCAGCATTTTCTCGTAAAATTTTTTACTTTTTTTATTTGAAATTATTACTTTTTAATGCAAGATGGTGACATTTGTCATATAAAATTCGGACTTTTATCACAATAGTGCCAATTTTTTTGTTGTTCTTGTAAAATAGTGACATTTTTTGAGTAAAATTATGACTTTTGTCATAATTTTGCCAAGCAAAAATTCAGATTATTATAATATTGCCAAAAATGTTAAGTTTTCTTATAAAATTGTGACTTTTGTCGAGTAAAATTACGACTCTTTTCATTAAATTGCCAAAATTTTAAGCTTTTTTTGTAAAATTGCGACTGTTAATGAGTAAAATTCCAACTTTTATCATAATATTGCGAAAGTGTTCAGTTTTTTTTTGTAAAAGTTTGACTTGCGTTGAGTAAAATGACAACTTTTATTATAATACTGCCAAAATTCTAAGTTTTTCTTGTGAAATTGGGACCTTTTGTGTGTGAAATTCCAACTCATTTTTCACAACAAGCTTGTTTGTCTTTGCATAGTATGTATATATTATTAAAAGGCATTATTCGGAAGTCTCAAGAAGGTAAGAAATACAAAAGTGTGTGTGTGTGTGTGTTCTTGTATTCCTACCCTTCTTGAGACAACAAGGAAACATACCGTCCATATGAGGACCGATGAACAAGTTAGGACCGAAATCATGGTCCCAATATGGAAAAACCATTGCATCTAATAGACAATGTCTCATTTGCACCCCTGCTGGTGACATCTATCAAAATGAGGGTGGTCCCAAAAAGGAGGGATTTGTCACATTGACTGTGTGTCGCTTTTAAATGTGCTCCCCCTCTGGTCAACATATGAAATAACAAGTGTGTGTAAGAAATTGAAATGCGCCCCCTTTGACCAACATTAATAAAAAATAAATAAATATGTATACAGAGACATAATGTAATAACTTGAAGTACATAATGAAATGTGCTGACACTCGTGATATCGCCCTGTCTCTGCTTTGTCTGCGTCAAGGTACTCGATGTTCGCCCTTGGCAGTCAGCAGGTCGAGTCTGGAGACAAACACTGATATGAGACTACTCGCAATCTTGGATTGCAAGTTGCCCCTTTGCACAGATAGAAAAGTATAACTTCAGCACAATTGATAGTAACTATAGCAACGGCCCTTAAGCATAAGAGTTGTGTGATAACTTATACATAATTATTCCAACACACAGATATAGCGATATTTTCTACTGCTTGTCCCTTTCGGGGTCGCGGGGGGTCGCTGGAGCCTATCTCAGCTGCATTCGGCTGTACCCCGCCAAATAAAATATGTCATTTGTGATTGATAATATCTTAGAATGTACAACCATTGAACTATGTCATGAAAAAACGTTGGTCAATTGTGTATATATATACAGGTAAAAGCCAGTAAATTAGAATATTTTGAAAAACTTGATTTATATCAGTAATTGCATTCAAAAGGTGTAACTTGTACATTATATTTATTCATTGCACACAGACTGATGCATTCAAATGTTTATTTCATTTAATTTTGATGATTTGAAGTGGCAACAAATGAAAATCCAAAATTCCGTGTGTCACAAAATTAGAATATTACTTAAGGCTAATACAAAAAAGGGATTTTTAGAAATGTTGGCCAACTGAAAAGTATGAAAATGAAAAATATGAGCATGTACAATACTCAATACTTGGTTGGAGCTCCTTTTGCCTCAATTACTGCGTTAATGCGGCGTGGCATGGAGTCGATGAGTTTCTGGCACTGCTCAGGTGTTATGAGAGCCCAGGTTGCTCTGATAGTGGCCTTCAACTCTTCTGCGTTTTTGGGTCTGGCATTCTGCATCTTCCTTTTCACAATACCCCACAGATTTTCTATGGGGCTAAGGTCAGGGGAGTTGGCGGGCCAATTTAGAACAGAAATACCATGGTCCGTAAACCAGGCACGGGTAGATTTTGCGCTGTGTGCAGGCGCCAAGTCCTGTTGGAACTTGAAATCTCCATCTCCATAGAGCAGGTCAGCAGCAGGAAGCATGAAGTGCTCTAAAACTTGCTGGTAGACGGCTGCGTTGACCCTGGATCTCAGGAAACAGAGTGGACCGACACCAGCAGATGACATGGCACCCCAAACCATCACTGATGGTGGAAACTTTACACTAGACTTCAGGCAACGTGGATCCTGTGCCTCTCCTGTCTTCTTCCAGACTCTGGGACCTCGATTTCCAAAGGAAATGCAAAATTTGCATGGTTGGGTGATGGTTTGGGGTGCCATGTCATCTGCTAGTGTCGGTCCACTCTGTTTCCTGAGATCCAGGGTCAACGCAGCCGTCTACCAGCAAGTTTTAGAGCACTTCATGCTTCCTGCTGCTGACCTGCTCTATGGAGATGGAGATTTCAAGTTCCAACAGGACTTGGCGCCTGCACACAGCGCAAAATCTACCCGTGCCTGGTTTACGGACCATGGTATTTCTGTTCTAAATTGGCCCGCCAACTCCCCTGACCTTAGCCCCATAGAAAATCTGTGGGGTATTGTGAAAAGGAAGATGCAGAATGCCAGAGCCAAAAACGCAGAAGAGTTGAAGGCCACTATCAGAGCAACCTGGGCTCTCATAACACCTGAGCAGTGCCAGAAACTCATGGACTCCATGCCACGCCGCATTAACGCAGTAATTGAGGCAAAAGGAGCTCCAACCAAGTATTGAGTATTGTACATGCTCATATTTTTCATTTTCATACTTTTCAGTTGGCCAACATTTCTAAAAATCCCTTTTTTGTATTAGCCTTAAGTAATATTCAAATTTTGTGACACACGGAATTTTGGATTTTCATTTGTTGCCACTTCAAATCATCAAAATTAAATGAAATAAACATTTGAATGCATCAGTCTGTGTGCAATGAATAAATATAATGTACAAGTTACACCTTTTGAATGCAATTACTGAAATAAATCAAGTTTTTCAAAATATTCTAATTTACTGGCTTTTACCTGTATATATACAACATCCAAGTCAAGTATGTGTGAGGACTGGATTAAGGCAACTTTCATGAGAATCAGGCAAAACCTAAATTCCTTCCATGGTGACTTCAACATTGACCTTTTCAACACTAATAAGCACAAAGGCCATTGATGACATTACACAGTAGAGGCCAAAAGTTTGGACACACCTTCTCATTCAATGTGTTTACTTTATGTTCATGACTATTTACATTGTAGATTGTCACATCAAAACTATGAATGAACACATGTGGAGTTATGTACTTCACAAAAAAAAGGTGAAATAACTGAAAACATGTTTTATATTCTAGTTCCTTCAAAATAGCCACCCTTTGCTGTGATTACTGCTTTGCACACACTTGGCATTCTCTCCATGAGCTTCAAGAGGTAGTCACCTGAAATGGTTTTCACTTCACAGGTGTGCTTGAAGCTCATGGAGAGAATGCCAAGAGTGTGCAAAGCAGTAATCATAGCAAAGGGTGGCTATTTTGAAGAAACTAGAATTGAAACATGTTTTCACTTTTTTTGTGAAGTACATAACTCCACATGTGTTCATTCATAGTTTTGATGTGACAATCTACAATGTAAATAGTCATGGAAATAAAGAAAACACATGGTGTGTCTAAACTTTTGGCCTGCACTGTGTAATTGTGCTTACTCGAGGTGCAACGATACAGGAAACCCACACTATGGTCCGTATCAGGTTTTAGGGTTTTGCTTCTTTTTCAGTATGTTTTGTGGGGCTTAAGAGAACAACTTGTTTTCCTCTTGAAGGTATTGATTTTTTCTTTTGCTAGTCATCACAAACATTCTGCGGTTAAAGTATCAGTGGTGTAGTGAATACTATAAGACTTCTATTTCAAGTTAACATTTAACATGGTAATTTACACTTTGATGTATTGTGTACACCAGTGTTTCTCACCAGTGCTTTGGCAAGCAGTTATCCAGATTGTGGAGTTTTTTCAAACCAAACTACCGTATTTTTCGGAGTATAAGTCGCACCGGAGTATAAGTCGCACCTGCCGAAAATGCATAATAAAGAAGGAAAAAAACATATAAGTCGCACTGGAGCCCGGCCAAACTATGAAAAAAACTGCGACTTATAGTCCGAAAAATACGGTAGTTCTATTTAATTCAAGTACATTAAAATGCAGTTTGAATTGGAGGTACTGTGAAATAATGTGTACCAACACATAAAACAAGATAAATGATTACTTCAGGATAAGGCTGCAGCTAACGATTATTTTTCTATCGATTAATCTATAGATTATTTTTTCGATTAATTGGTTAATATATAGATTATTTTTTCGATTAATCTATAGATTATTTTTCCTTTTACCGATTATTTTTTTTATTTAAAATGAAGATGAAAAAATAAATGTTGGCCAGTTTTTTCAAAAGGCTTTTATATACAAAAAAAAAAGTATGGCCACTCAGTCAACATTGACAACAACATGACAAAATATTCTGTAACAATGTAAACATTTAAAACTTTTAACATTTAACAAAATTAAAAGTAGCTTATTTGCTTTTTAATGTGCAAATATAAAAGTAAACATCCAGTGCAAATCTTAATATTCTGCAATAGTATAAGCATTTCTAAAGTAAAAGTATTGCTTATTTTGCTTTAAAATGTGCAAAAATAAAGATAAACATCCAATACAAAAAAGTGCAAAACGAAATATTCTGTAACAGTGTAAACATTTCAACAAAAGTAAAAGTATTGCTTATTTTGCTTAATAACACAACAATGATAGTATGATTAAAGTGAAAGTTAATTGTTGGTTTGTACATAGTATATGTAACTGTTAATGTTGTAAAAGGTATTTGCACAACTAATTAACGTTAGCGTTAAAGAGGAGCGCGTCTTTGTAAACACTGAACAGGCATGCCAAACGCGCCTCTCAGAGCGAAACAGTGTTTTAGTTTATGAATTTACAACGCAGATACAAATGACACATTCATGATTTTGTGTAATGATGACAACGTATACTCACGCGGACGATTGACTAGTTGATGGTGATGGCAAGAACGCTGTCGGGTGTTTTCTTTTCAAATGTTCCTTCATAGCCGTTGTGCTGCTATGATAGGCCATTTCCGCTCGACACAGTGTGCATACAACAACTGTCAAGTGTTTTGCTTTTTTCGCTGTGCTTATCCCACACTTGAAGGGATGTACCAATGCTGAATGTGGCTTCTGGATTTCACTCAAAAGACCAGACCGTAGTTACTTTTTCCTTTTATTTTCCTTTAGTTTGCAACAGTTTTTCCAACCAAGAAACAGCTTCTTTTTTCTTCTTGAGTCTTTTTAGCAGTCTTTAGCAGTGTTAGTAGACTTTAGTTTCTTTAGCTGTCATTAGCTGTCTTTAGTAGCCTTTAGCTTCTTTAGTAGGTGAAAAACCTTTAAGGACAAAACACCACAAGATTAACATGCTGTAAAAAAATCAATCAATTATCAATCCCATAATTTACAATTATTAATTAGGCTATCAAACTCTTAACCATTAAACAAGTGCAAGAAAATGGACACATCTTTTCCCTTTAAGTTAAAACAGATTTTAAATAAATTGTCTCAACATAAATGCACCAAGATACATATAAAATACATTTAACACCAGAAACACAATAGATAAATGCAACACAAAACCCAATATGCAAATACATAAATACCTAACCAATTAACCACCTATTTAGATACATATTTAAAATCCATATTCAATATAAATATATTATTAATTTAGCAGTGAAACACTCAATCTTAAACGCTGTCTACTGGTAGAAAAATGCCCCTTTTTCTACGCCCTCACCAACACAGTTAAATCCAACACTTTAAATTGAGCGACTTCACCCTCCTGATGAAGCAAACTGCTCCAACATTTATCAAACTAAGCAAAGAATATCAACACTAAACAACAGTTACATAACACACTGTGTGTATTTAGCCTCCAGACTAAGCACGCTACATGCACACAACTCCCCCCCCCCAATCTCACCAGCGCAACAGGTGCGCCACACCCACGAAGAGAAATATTAAATCTTACATACTTATGACACAACTCTGGGTTATCTGTAATGAACTAAACCTTTTTCCACTCTGCGCTGGCGTCTTTTGTACTCCTTGATTTGACACAGCGGTCTAATTAGCGGGCTCGCGCACCAGCAGATGAGACGGGAGCGCGCCGCGTTATACCTGCGCGCGAACGTAAACTGATCGGCTCTGATTTTATAAGCCGACTGGCCGAAATAATGCCGAATTATATACATTTGTTTATTGAAATACTCCCACACTTTTGATGACTTTTGGCGTGCTTTTTTTCCCTCGCTCGCACCGCTCGCATCATCTGCTTTGCGCTCCGCCATGACGGCAGTGTGACGTAAATATGCGACGCGTCGAAGCATAAAAACGACGTCGACGTATTTACGTAACCGATGACGTCGACTACGTCGACGCGTCGTTTCAGCCTTACTTCAGGAACATATTTTTATCTGCTAACTCAAAAATGATGTGAACCCAAAGTGTCTGTCTGCAGAGTTTCTAGTACATGTTATATCAGACCAAAAAATGTCAAAATGCTTTTTTGCTGATGAAACTAGCGGGTGTGTTTCTTCTCCAAGTCAGGACAAATCGAGTAGTTCAGTCAGCAAGACATTCCGTGCCAGACTGCCTGCGAGTCCGCATTCAGGGCAGGATTAACGGCGAGCTGCAGTGAAACTAAAGTGTGTCACTAAAGGCCTTCTCAATGTTGTTCAACTTTTATGTCAGTCTTATTTATTTATGCATTTCAGCTGTGTAAGGGGAGAGGCACAACACTAAATAAACATTCATTTTGTTGGGACTTTCAAGGATTTCCTGCGAGCAATAGACTCCAGAAAAGTATGTACGCAAGTAAAAATTCAGATGTATTAAAGATTGCGCGCGCACATATCCTTGTTACTTGGCAATCAATGTGGACTTGATCTCAGGAATCAAATCAAATCAAATCAACTTTATTTATAAAGCACATTTAAAATTTACCACAGGGGTAGCCAAAGTGCTGTACAATGGACAGGTTAAAAGATAAGACGAGTACCGAGCAAACACAACACAACACAAACAGAACACGATAAAAAATAAATAAATAAAAATAGAATACCGTATTTTCCGCACCATAAGGCGCCCTGGGTTATAAGCCGCGCCTTCAATGAACGGCATATTTCAAAACTTTGTCCACCTATAAGCCGCCCCGTGTTGTAAGCCGCATCTAACTGCGCTAAAGGAATGTCAAAAAAACAGTCAAATAGGTCAGTCAAACTTTAATAATATATTAAAACCAGCGTGATGTGGGCGCGCATGGAATCGTATATCAACATGGACGGAGCTGCGTGAAAAAAGCCACCCGGCCTCTTCGCGTAAACTTAAACTTACCTTAACCACTCGCTCATCTTTTCTTCATCCATCCCTTCGAGTTAGCTTTTATGATGACGCCGGCTGGAAAGGTCTCTTTTGGCAAGGTCTTCCTTTTGAATATCACCATGGGTGGAAGTTTCTGGCCATTAGCATGGCAAGCTAGAACCACAGTGAAGGATGACTTCTCATTCCCTGTGGTGCGAATATTCACCGTACGTGCTCCCGTTGTATCCACAGTGCGGTTCACAGGAATATCAAAAGTCAGTGGAACCTCGTCCATGTTGATAATGTTCTCTGGCCGGATCTTTTTTTCAGCTATCTTGTTTTTACAATATGCACGGAAAGTAGCCAGCTTTTCTTGAAAGTCTTTAGGCAGTTGCTGTGAAATAGTAGTCCGTGTGCGGATGGAGAGATTGTGTCTTTTCATGAACCGGAAACCTGTCGCCATTTTGTGGTCTTTACAGATGTAAACACACAAAGGAAATGAAACGTAATATCCGCGCGCTTCTTCTTCTTCTACGCGGGCGGGTGGTTGCTTACAGTAGAAGAAGAAGCGCTTCCTGTTCTATGGGGGCGGGTGCTTACCTTGGCGGTTGCTTGCGTAGAAGAAGAAGCACTTCCTCTTCTACGGGGAAAAAAGATGGCGGCTGTTTACCGTAGTTGCGAGACCGAAACTTTATGAAAATGAATCTTAATATTAATCCATATATAAAGCGCACCGGGTTAAAAGCCGCACTGTCAGCTTTTGAGTAAATTTGTGGTTTTTAGGTGCGGCTAATAGTGCGGAAAATACGGTAAATAAAAACATAAAAACAAAAAACAGGTTCACAGCAGGTGTATTATGGGGCGCCATTGCAGGATGGATATCACTCAGTGTTAAAAGCCATGGAATAAAAGTATGTTTTTAAGAGAGATTTAAAAACAGGAAGAGAGGAGGCTTGTCTAACACTCAGGGGTAGGTCGTTCCAGAGCTTGGGAGCAGCAACGGCGAAAGCTCTGTCACCTCTAAGCTTCAGCCTTGTGTCAGGGACCGTCAACAGCAGCTGATCGGCTGTTCTTAAGGATCGGGTGGGGCAGTAAGGCTGAAGGAGGTCAGAGAGATAGGTCGGCGCGAGGTTGTTTAGACATTTAAAAACAAATAAAAGGAGTTTAAAATTGATTCGATAACGCACAGGGAGCCAGTGAAGGGACGCTAAAATTGGCTTGACATGGCATGCCCACACCACACCCAGGTTGCACCCCCTTTTAAATACCCAAATCATATTGAAAGTAGCCGTGTGCTTAAAGGGGAACTGCACTTTAGTGGGAAATTTGCCCATCAAAAAATGCTTGCAAGATGCAGCTAATGGGAGTCACTGTTGTAGCCTTCAAACTCTCTAAAACAACTTCAAAACCCTCTGTTTTATATATAAATCTGAAAACCTATACATAATGTACTAACAGACACCTTCATAACAATATGTAATATGTACAATATACACACTGCAAGTATATATATAATGTAGTAACAGACACCTTCATAACAATATGTAATATGTACAATATACACACTGCAAGTATATATATAATGTAGTAACAGACACCTTCATAACAATACATACCGTATTTTTCGGACTATAAGTTGCACCAACAGAAAATGCATAATAAAGAAGGAAAAAAACATATATTCGTCGCACTGGAGTATAAGTCGCACCGACAGAAAATGCATAATAAAGAAGTAAAAAAACATATATAAGTCGCACTGGAGTATAAGTCGCATTTTTTGGGGAAGTATATTTGATAAAAGCCAACAGCAAGAATAGACATTTGAAAGGCAATTTAAAATAAATAAACAGGCTGAATAAGTGTACGTTATATGAGGCATAAATAACCAACTGGTATGTTAACGTAACATATTATGGTAAGAGTCATTCAAATAACTATAACATATAGAACATGCTATACGTTTACCAAACAATCTGCAGTGTTGGGACTAACGCGTTACAAAGTAAGTTTCGGCGGTAACTAGTAATCTAACGCGTTATTGTTTATATTCAGTAACTCAGTTACCGTTACTACATGATGCGTTACTGCGTTATTTTACGTTATTTTTTATGTAGTATCAGCTAGAAACAGAAGATCTGAGTGTGTTTTATTGCAGCGCTGCGGTGGAAAAGAAAAGGCGTGCTTTGTGTGGGTGGGGGCTCCCATACCGCAGTTGAGACGTTCCTCCAGGGCCTATGTACGTCTTCGGGGCTAACAACCTTCACTTTACCTGGCAGTGAGTCTTTACAGCTGAGGGTGAATGACGAGACCGGCGGTTTGTTGCAACTTTGTGACTTTATTGAACGCAGCCATCCACCAAGCTAGATCACCTGCACGCACTCACTGTTGCCGCTCCCTCACCTCTCTCGCCCACTCACTCACTGACGTCACTCACCTCACATGCTGTCATATCTTAAAGGGCCACACACACACATACGCTACTCTCATAACATATAGAACATGCTATATGTTTACCAAACAATCTGTCACTCCTAATCGCTAAATCCCATGAAATCTTATACGTCTAGTCTCTTGCGTGAATGAGATCAATATTATTATTTGATATTTTACGCTAATGTCTTAATCATTTCACACATAAGTCACTCCTGAGTATAAGTCGCACCCCCGGCCAAACTATGAAAAAAAAACTGCCACTTATAGTAGGAAAAATACGGTAATATGTACAATATACAGGTAAAAGCCAGTAAATTAGAATATTTTGAAAAACTTGATTTATTTCAGTAATTGCATTCAAAAGGTGTAACTTGTACATTATATTTATTCATTGCACACAGACTGATGCATTCAAATGTTTATTTCATTTAATTTTGATGATTTGAAGTGGCAACAAATGAAAATCCAAAATTCCGTGTGTCACAAAATTAGAATATTACTTAAGGCTAATACAAAAAAGGGATTTTTAGAAATGTTGGTCAACTGAAAAGTATGAAAATGAAAAATATGAGCATGTACAATACTCAATACTTGGTTGGAGCTCCTTTTGCCTCAATTACTGCGTTAATGCGGCGTGGCATGGAGTCGATGAGTTTCTGGCACTGCTCAGGTGTTATGAGAGCCCAGGTTGCTCTGATAGTGGCCTTCAACTCTTCTGCGTTTTTGGGTCTGGCATTCTGCATCTTCCTTTTCACAATACCCCACAGATTTTCTATGGGGCTAAGGTCAGGGGAGTTGGCGGGCCAATTTAGAACAGAAATACCATGGTCCGTAAACCAGGCACGAGTAGATTTTGCGCTGTGTGCAGGCGCCAAGTCCTGTTGGAACTTGAAATCTCCATCTCCATAGAGCAGGTCAGCAGCAGGAAGCATGAAGTGCTCTAAAACTTGCTGGTAGACGGCTGCGTTGACCCTGGATCTCAGGAAACAGAGTGGACCGACACCAGCTGGACTGCTGCTGAGTGGTCCAAAGTCATGTTTTCTGACGAAAGCAAATTTTGCATTTCCTTTGGAAATCGAGGTCCCAGAGTCTGGAGGAAGACAGGAGAGGCACAGGATCCACGTTGCCTGAAGTCTAGTGTAAAGTTTCCACCATCAGTGATGGTTTGGGGTGCCATGTCATCTGCTGGTGTCGGTCCACTCTGTTTCCTGAGATCCAGGGTCAACGCAGCCGTCTACAACCAAGTATTGAGTATTGTACATGCTCATATTTTTCATTTTCATACTTTTCAGTTGGCCAACATTTCTAAAAATCCCTTTTTTGTATTAGCCTTAAGTAATATTCTAATTTTGTGACACACGGAATTTTGGATTTTCATTTGTTGCCACTTCAAATCATCAAAATTAAATGAAATAAACATTTGAATGCATCAGTCTGTGTGCAATGAATAAATATAATGTACAAGTTACACCTTTTGAATGCAATTACTGAAATAAATCAAGTTTTTCAAAATATTCTAATTTTCTGGCTTTTACCTGTATATAATGTAGTAACAGACACCTTCATAACAATATGTACCGTATTTTTCGGACTATAAGTCGCACCGGCCGAAAATGCATAATAAAGAAGGAAAAAAACATATATAAGTCGCACTGGAGTATAAGTTGCATTTTTTGGGGAAATGTATTTGATAAAACCCAACACCAAGAATAGACATTTGAAAGGCAATTTAAAATAAATAAAGAATAGTGAACAACAGGCTGAATAAGTGTACGTTATATGAGGCATAAATAACCAACTGGTATGTTAACGTAACATATTATGGTAAGAGTCATTCAAATAACTATAACATATAGAACATGCTATACGTTTACCAAACAATCTGTCGCTAAATCCCATGAAATCTTATACGTCTAGTCTCTTGCGTGAATGAGATCAATAATATTATTTGATATTTTACGCTAATGTCTTAATCATTTCACACATAAGTCGCTCCTGAGTATAAGTCGCACCCCCGGCTAAACTATGAAAAAAAAACTGCGACTTATAGTACGAAAAATATGGTAATATGTACAATATACACACTGCAAGTATATATATAATGTAGTAACAGACACCTTCATAACAATATGTAATATGTACAATATACACACTGCAAGTATATATATCATACATATGCGAACTACAGTCTGAAATAGAAAAGAAAAGGTGGGCCATGAGGACAAAGGTGAGGTGGAAGTGTGATGTACATGGCCAAAACACACCAAAGATTAAAATGATATAGTCGCTTCAAGTGGGTCATCCCTTTTTCCTCACCGCTTTATTTGTAGTTGTAAACATTTTAGTTATGCTTTTCATGCCCACCTCCAATAGATTGTTCCAGGTCTGTGTGACCCCATTGTTGTCTGCGCATAGTCAAGTCTGCTCTTTGCCAGCTCCTTTCCAGTGTAAAAGGCTGATTGTAGAGCTCTAATAGTCAGGTGTTTTATGCCTCTGTCAGGTCTGAATTCTTTTTCCACTGCTTCTTGCCAAGGAGATAATTTGACATAGTGGGCTCTTTGGCTGGCTTCAACGTTAGTTGCAGTCTGATAAAAGCCCAGAACCTCACATTGCAAGAGACAATATTGTGAGTCTTTGCCCTCCACTTCCACAGACCAGTGGATCCTATCAAGAGTTTCCTTATTCAGCCTTTCAACTCAATGACTTGTGGTTTTTACCCTCCACAACGCTGCTGACCCTCATCAAGCCACTTCTTCAAAATATCACCCCTGGTCTGTTCTTGAGTCACATTGAAAGTTGTCGCTACATGGCTGTAGAAAGTCTACATCCATTTCAATCTACATGTATTTGTCACAAAAGAATAAGGTGAAGTGACTAAAGCGGTGTTTTTCAACCTGTTTTGAGCCAAGGCACATTTTTTGCGTTGAAAAAATGCGGAGGCTCACCACCAGCAGAAATCATTAAAAAACAAAACTCAGTTGACAGTAAAAAGTTGTTGGATATGACTTTAAAGCATAACCAAGCATGCATCACTATAGCTCTTGTCTCAAAGTAGGTGTACTGTCACCGCCTGTCACATCACACCCTGACTTATTTGGACTTGTTTGATGTTTTCCTGTGTGTAGTGTTTTACTTCTTGTCTTGCGCTCCTATTTTGGTGGCTTTTTCTCTTTATTTGGTATTTTCCTGTAGCAGTTTCATGTCTTCCTTTGAACGATATTTCCCGCATCTACTTTGTTTTAGCAATCAAGAATATTTGTGTGGACATTGTTGATTGTCATGTCATGTACAGATGTACATTGTGGACGCCGTCTTTGCTCCACAGTAAGTCTTTGCTGTCGTCCAGCATTCTGTTTTTGTTTACTTTGTAGCCAGTTCAGTTTTAGTTTTGTTCTGCATAGCCTTCCCTAAGCTTCAATGCCTTTTCTTAGGGGTACTCACTTTTTGTTTATTTTTGGTTTAAGCATTAGATACCTTTTTACCTGCACACTGCCTCACGCTGTTTCCGACATCTACAAAGAAATTAGCTACCTGCTGCCACTTACTGATATGGAAGAGTATTACACGGTTACTCTGCCAAGCTCTAGACAGCACAACAACAACACATCATTTGCGGATTATAATTACTGGTTTGCAAAAAATATTTTTAACCCAAATAGGTGAAATTAGATCATCTCCCACAACACACCAGATTCTATCTCACGGTAAAAAGGTGTCTAATGCTTAAACCAAAAATAAACAAAAGGTGAGTGCCCCTAAGAAAAGGCATTGAAGCTTAGGGAAGGCTATGCAGAACGAAAGTAAAACTGAACTGGCTACAAAGTAAACAAAAACAGAATGCTGGACGACAGCAAAGACCTACTGTGGAGCAAAGTTGGCGTCCACAAAGTACATCCGAACATGACTTGACAATCAACAATGTCCACACAAAGAAGGATAAAAACAAATGAAATATTCTTGATTGCTAAAACAAAGTAGATGCAGGAAATATCGCTCAAAGGAAGACATGCAACTGCTACAGGGAAATACCAACAAAAGAGGAAAAGCCACTAAAATAGGAGCCCAAGACAAGAACTAAAACACTACACACAGGAAAACAGCAAAACAGTCCGAATAAGTCATAAACATGTGCCATATAGTGAGACCACACTAAACAACACTGTCATAAACATGTGCCACATAGTGAAACCATACTAAACACATTTTGGGAGTATATTTGCACCGCAACACAACATAAACACTACAGAACAAATTCCCAGAATTCCCTGCAACGCCAACTCTTCCGTGACGCTACAATATAAACAAATGCCATTGGTGGATCTACACCTAACATCCACTGTAATGATACTAAGTCCAGGAGCGTATCTAGTCGATACTACTATGATTACATCGGTATTTTTTAGCATCACAAAATCTTCTTTCGTTTTTTATTTATTTATATTATGTTAATAAAGTCAGTAAATATGTCCTTGGACACATGAGGACTTTGAATATGACCAATGTATGATCCTGTAACTACTTGGTATCACATCCATACCTAAATGTGTGGTATCATCCAAAACTAATGTCAAGTATCAAAGAAGAGAAGAATAAGTGATTATTACATTTGAACAGAAGTGTAGATAGCACATGTTCAAACAGAAAATAAGCAGATATGAATAATCAATTTTTACAGTTTGTCCCTCATAATGTGTACAAAATAATAGGTGTATAAATGACACAATATGTTACTGCATAATTAGGAGTCTTTGTTTGTTTACTTACTACTAAAAGACAAGTTGTCTATTTTATTTAAGGACTAAATGACAATAATAAACATGTTTCATGTACACTAACATTTGTTGTTACAATAAAGACAATAATTACCGTATTTTCCGCACCATAAGGCGCCCTGGGTTATAAGCCGCGCCTTCAATGAACGGCATATTTCAAAACTTTGTCCACCTATAAGCCGCCCCGTGTTGTAAGCCGCATCTAACTGCGCTAAAGGAATGTCAAAAAAACAGTCAGATAGGTCAGTCAAACTTTAATAATATATTAAAAACCAGCGTGATGTGGGCGCGCATGGAGTCGTATATCAACATGGACGGAGCTGCGTGAAAAAAGCCACCCGGCCTCTTCGCGTAAACTTACCTTAACCACTCGCTCATCTTTTCTTCATCCATCCATCCCTTCGAGTTAGCTTTTATGATGACGCCGGCTGGAAAGGTCTCTTTTGGCAAGGTCTTCCTTTTGAATATCACCATGGGTGGAAGTTTCTGGCCATTAGCATGGCAAGCTAGAACCACAGTGAAGGATGACTTCTCATTCCCTGTGGTGCGAATATTCACCGTACGTGCTCCCGTTGTATCCACAGTGCGGTTCACAGGAATATCAAAAGTCAGTGGAACCTCATCCATGTTGATAATGTTCTCTGGCCGGATCTTTTTTTCAGCTATCTTGTTTTTACAATATGCACGGAAAGTAGCCAGCTTTTCTTGAAAGTCTTTAGGCAGTTGCTGTGAAATAGTAGTCCGTGTGCGGATGGAGAGATTGCGTCTTTTCATGAACCGGAAACCTGTCGCTTAGTAGGAGCTATTTTGTGGTCTTTACAGATGTAAACACACAAAGGAAATGAAACGTAATATCCGCGCGCTTCTTCTTCTTCTATGCGGGCGGGTGGTTGCTTACAGTAGAAGAAGAAGCGTTTCCTGTTCTACGGGGAAAAAAGATGGCGGCTGTTTACCGTAGTTGCGAGACCGAAACTTTATGAAAATGAATCTTAATATTAATCCATATATAAAGCGCACCGGGTTATAAGCCGCACTGTCAGCTTTTGAGAAAATTTGTGGTTTTTAGGTGCGGCTAATAGTGCGGAAAATACGGTAATTACATTTTTGGTGGTTGCCTTTATTTAGAAAAGTATCAAAATACATGTTGGTACCGGTACCAACATATTGGTAAGGGGACAACCCTAGTACCAGTACTGCACACTGAGGCAGTACAGGTTAAACAAAACAAAACCCAGAAGAACATTGAGATTCACTTCTTTTTCTCTCAGGTTAACACATTTTGCTAGACCACATATGTTCTGTAGATGTTGTTTTGAGCACAGAGTTGAGTTTTTGTCCTACAAATTTGATAGGCCAGGTTATGTAGCTGTTTGGAAACCACCTGTGTTTATGGTTTTCAGCATTGTTGGGCCATCAGAAGGCCCGCATGGAGAGGCTTTGGCACGAGCTGGAGCTGAAGAAGAAGAAGCTGGAGAAGCTAAAAGAAGAGGTCAGTGAGCTGGAGAATGACCTGACCAGGAGACGGCTGGAGAGATCCAATTCTGCCTCCCAAATCCCTTCGGTGAGCTTCTTTTACACTTTGCCATCACCACTCCTTGACTCTTTCCAGGTAGATCATAAATGTTTGCAGGCTTGAATGAGGTTATGAGACTGGAGGATGTTGACGCTTGACTTAAAAAGCTGAGTAAGCAGTGGTTGAATCCTTCTAAAGCACGTGATAATGGACAGATGGGGCAACACCATAGTGATTATTAAACCATCATTTTCTTCACTGAAAGATATACTGGAGAAACTAAATCAGAGTCCCATCACCACGCTCTTTTAGATTTAGCTGACAAAGTTGTTTCATTGATCAGCCTTTTCGAGAATAACCTCACAAGCAAGAGCTCAATTCAGTCAGTTTTTCTAGAGCAGTGTTTTTCAACCTTTTTTGAGTCAAGGCACATTTTTTGCGTTGAAAAAATGCGGAGGCACACCACCGGCAGAAATCATTAAAAACGAAACTCGGTTGACAGTAAAAAGTTGTTGGATATGACTTTAAAGCATAACCGAGCATGCATCACTATAGCTCTTGTCTCAAAGTAGGTGTACTGTCACCACCTGTCACATCACACCCTGACTTATTTGGACTTTTTTGATGTTTTCCTGTGTGTAGTGTTTTACTTCTTGTCTTGCGCTCCTATTTTGGTGGCTTTTTTTGGTATTTTCCTGTAGCAGTTTCATGTCTTCCTTTGAGCGATATTTCCCACATCTACTTTATTTTATCAATCACGAATATTTCAGTTGTTTTTTAATCCCCCTTTGTGGGCACATTGTTGATTGTCACGTCATGTTCGGATGTACTTTGTGGACGCCGTCTCTGCTCCACAGTAAGTCTTTGCTGTCGTCCAGCATTCTGTTTTTGTTTACTTTGTAGCCAGTTCAGTTTTAGTTTTGTTCCGCATAGCCTTCCCTAAGCTTCAATGCCTTTTCTTAGCGGCACTTTTTAAACCTTTTGTTTACCGTATTTTCCGCACCATAAGCCGCCCTGGGTTATAAGCCGCGCCTTCAATGAACGGCATATTTCAAAACTTTGTCCACCTATAAGCCGCCCCGTGTTATAAGCCGCATCTAACTGCGCTAAAGGAATGTCAAAAAAACAGTCAGATAGGTCAGTCAAACTTTAATAATATATTAAAAACCAGCGTGATGTGGGCGCGCATGGAGTCGTATATCAACATGGACGGAGCTGCGTGAAAAAAGCCACCCGGCCTCTTCGCGTAAACTTAAACTTACCTTAACCACTCGCTCATCTTTTCTTCATCCATCCATCCCTTCGAGTTAGCTTTTATGATGACGCCGGCTGGAAAGGTCTCTTTTGGCAAGGTCTTCCTTTTGAATATCACCATGGGTGGAAGTTTCTGGCCATTAGCATGGCAAGCTAGAACCACAGTGAAGGATGACTTCTCATTCCCTGTGGTGCGAATATTCACCGTACGTGCTCCCGTTGTATCCACAGTGCGGTTCACAGGAATATCAAAAGTCAGTGGAACCTCGTCCATGTTGATAATGTTCTCTGGCCGGATCTTTTTTTCAGCTATCTTGTTTTTACAATATGCACGGAAAGTAGCCAGCTTTTCTTGAAAGTCTTTAGGCAGTTGCTGTGAAATAGTAGTCCGTGTGCGGATGGAGAGATTGCGTCTTTTCATGAACCGGAAACCTGTCGCTTAGTAGGAGCCATTTTGTGGTCTTTACAGATGTAAACACACAAAGGAAATGAAACGTAATATCCGCGCGCTTCTTCTTCTTCTTCTATGCGGGCGGGTGGTTGCTTACAGTAGAAGAAGAAGCGCTTCCTGTTCTATGGGGGCGGGTGCTTACCTTGGCGGTTGCTTGCGTAGAAGAAGAAGCACTTCCTCTTCTACGGGGAAAAAAGATGGCGGCTGTTTACCGTAGTTGCGAGACCGAAACTTTATGAAAATGAATCTTAATATTAATCCATATATAAAGCGCACCGGGTTATAAGCCGCACTGTCAGCTTTTGAGTAAATTTGTGGTTTTTAGGTGCGGCTAATAGTGCGGAAAATACGGTATTTTTGGTTTAAGCGTTAGATACCTTTTTACCTGCATGCTGCCACCCGCTGTTTCCGACATCTACAAAGCAATTAGCTACCTGCTGCCACCTACTGATATGGAAGAGTATTACACAGTTACTCTGCGGAGCTCTAGACAGCACCGACACTCAACAACAACACATCATTTGCAGACTATAATTACTGCTTTGCAAACAATATTTTTAACCCAAATAGATGAAATAAGATAATCTCCCACGACATACCAGACTGTATCTAAGTGGTTGAAAAACACTGTTCTAGGGTGTAAAACCAATTGTAGTTGTGTCTAGTCAGCCGTTACGGCGTCTCCCACTGAGTGAACGCAGCAGAGATAAGTTTACATTTGAGTCTCCAGCTCAGGATGACTAACCATCATGGCTAACCAACACACTTCCTGTCTCTTGTCTGTCAGATTGAAGAGATGAAGCAGTTGCGATGCAAAAACCGATTGCTACAGATCGACATCGACTGCCTCACCAAAGAGATTGATCTCTTCCAAAAAAGAGGTATGAGTCTTTCTTACATCCCGCCTGTAGGTGTGTTTGGAAACGGAGTGTCTTAAGGTCAGTGGTCACATCCTGGCTGCACATGTTGACAAGGTGCCGCCATTGTAGTGTTCTTCCTGAATTGCATCCTGTAGTTGCTTGGTAACAAGGGATTTATTGGCCCCTTGGCACCTGCCCATGGTTCACAGCAATAAAGCCAGCTGGGGGAGACGTTCCCTTGTATGAAGAGCGTTCAAAAAACCGGACGCACGCAATGAATGTTATCAGTAATTATGCCACTCCTCTGTCCCTGAGGACCACTTTCTAAGGAAAGTAGTGATAAGGCAGAGGAATTTATAGGAAAATTACATTTCAGACAAGTAATTGTTGTTTTGTGAATAGTTCATGAAGACGTTTGAGAGGAGTCCTTTAACTGTACAACTGCTGCTTCCTGGTCAATGGGTGATTGTTTTATTGTGAGTTCATGGTAGTAATGCTTGGCTACTCAACACACATCACCGATCGGCATCTAAGCCAGGAAATAGCTGACACGACTGTTTTATTGGACGGATATGGACTGTGATGAAGTGGTGGTGACTGCAGCCACATGGACGTCAAAGAGTTGTTGACTTTCTTGCAGCGCGGTCATAGTGACATTGATCCCTCCCACTGCATCACGTCTCTACCCCCATCAAGCCTCTGCTCACCTTCACACAGTATGCAAGCTGCCACACCACAGATAAGACATCACTGAGCACACGTACAGTACAGACCCATTACATCCCTTCAGCAGATCAGACTACAACCCAGACCTGGGAAAATGAAGCTTTTCAATCTGGCCCGCCGGACAGTCCCAAATCTTTTTTCTTTTTTTTTTTTGATTAAGATGTAAAGTGTAGCTGCCATTATGATGTGCACTCATCTTTTATAATGACCACACGTCTTCAACTATACTAAGTCTTTACATGCTTGGAATCTGCATCATATACTAGTTACTATGCTCATCTAATTACTTATTATGCTCATCTAATTACTTACTATGCTCATCTAATTACTTATTATGCTCATCTAATTAGTTACTATGCTCATCTAATTACTTATTATGCTCATCTAATTAGTTACTATGCTCATCTAATTAGTTACTATGCTCATCTAATTACTTATTATGCTCATCTAATTAGTTACTATGCTCATCTAATTAGTTACTATGCTCATCTAAGTACTTATTATGCTCATCTAATTAGTTACTATGCTCATCTAATTACTTATTATGATCATCTAATTAGTTACTATGGTCATCTACAGGTAAAAGCCAGTAAATTAGAATATTTTGAAAAACTTGATTTATTTCAGTAATTGCATTCAAAAGGTGTAACTTGTACATTATATTTATTCATTGCACACAGACTGATGCATTCAAATGTTTATTTCATTTAATTTTGATGATTTGAAGTGGCAACAAATGAAAATCCAAAATTCCATGTGTCACAAAATTAGAATATTACATAAGGCTAATACAAAAAAGGGATTTTTAGAAATGTTGGCCAACTGAAAAGTATGAAAATGAAAAATATGAGCATGTACAATACTCAATACTTGGTTGGAGCTCCTTTTGCCTCAATTACTGCGTTAATGCGGCGTGGCATGGAGTCGATGAGTTTCTGGCACTGCTCAGGTGTTATGAGAGCCCAGGTTGCTCTGATAGTGGCCTTCAACTCTTCTGCGTTTTTGGGTCTGGCATTCTGCATCTTCCTTTTCACAATACCCCACAGATTTTCTATGGGGCTAAGGTCAGGGGAGTTGGCGGGCCAATTTAGAACAGAAATACCATGGTCCGTAAACCAGGCACGGGTAGATTTTGCGCTGTGTGCAGGCGCCAAGTCCTGTTGGAACTTGAAATCTCCATCTCCATAGAGCAGGTCAGCAGCAGGAAGCATGAAGTGCTCTAAAACCTGCTGGTAGACAGCTGCGTTGACCCTGGATCTCAGGAAACAGAGTGGACCGACACCAGCAGATGACATGGCACCCCAAACCATCACTGATGGTGGAAACTTTACACTAGACTTCAGGCAACGTGGATCCTGTGCCTCTCCTGTCTTCCTCCAGACTCTGGGACCTCGATTTCCAAAGGAAATGCAAAATTTGCATGGTTGGGTGATGGTTTGGGGTGCCATGTCATCTGCTGGTGTCGGTCCACTCTGTTTCCTGAGATCCAGGGTCAACGCAGCCGTCTACCAGCAAGTTTTAGAGCACTTCATGCTTCCTGCTGCTGACCTGCTCTATGGAAATGGAGATTTCAAGTTCCAACAGGACTTGGCGCCTGCACACAGCGCAAAATCTACCCGTGCCTGGTTTACGGACCATGGTATTTGTGTTCTAAATTGGCCCGCCAACTCCCCTGACCTTAGCCCCATAGAAAATCTGTGGGGTATTGTGAAAAGGAAGATGCAGAATGCCAGACCCAAAAACGCAGAAGAGTTGAAGGCCACTATCAGAGCAACCTGGGCTCTCATAACACCTGAGCAGTGCCAGAAACTCATGGACTCCATGCCACACCGCATTAACGCAGTAATTGAGGCAAAAGGAGCTCCAACCAAGTATTGAGTATTGTACATGCTCATATTTTTCATTTTCATACTTTTCAGTTGGCCAACATTTCTAAAAATCCCTTTTTTGTATTAGCCTTAAGTAATATTCTAATTTTGTGACACACGGAATTTTGGATTTTCATTTGTTGCCACTTCAAATCATCAAAATTAAATGAAATAAACATTTGAATGCATCAGTCTGTGTGCAATGAATAAATATAATGTACAAGTTACACCTTTTGAATGCAATTACTGAAATAAATCAAGTTTTTCAAAATATTCTAATTTACTGGCTTTTACCTGTATGTCACAGCAGCTGAAGTAGTTGGTCAGCAGGATTGTTAATATATCAATCAATCAATCAATGTTTATTTATATAGCCCTAAATCACAAGTGTCTCAAAGGGCTGCACAAGCCACAACGACATCCTCGGTACAGAGCCCACATAAGGGCAAGGAAAAACTCACCCCAGTGGGACGTCGATGTGAATGACTATGAGAAACCTTGGAGAGGACCGCATATGTGGGTAACCCCCCCCTCTAGGGAGACCGAATGCAATGGATGTCGAGTGGGTCTAACATAATATTGTGAGAGTCCAGTCCATAGTGGATCCAGCATAACAGTAAGAGTCCAGTCCACAGTGGGGCCAGCAGAAAACCATCCCGAGCGGAGACGGGTCAGCAGCGCAGAGATGTTCCCAACCGATATACAGGCGAGCGGTCCACCCCGGGTCTCGACCCCGGACAGCCAGCACCCCATCCATGGCCACCGGACCTGTGTGTCTCCCCTTCCACAAGGAGTAGGGGGAGCAGAGGAGAGAAGAAAAGAAACGGCAGATCAACTGGTCTAGAAAAAGGGGGCTATTCAAAGGCTAGAGTATACAAATGAGTTTTGAGATGGGACTTAAATGCTTCTACTGAGGTAGCATCTCTAATTGTTACCGGGAGGGCATTCCATAGTACTGGAGCCCCAATAAAAAACGCTTTATAGCCCGCAGACTTTTTTTGGGCTCTGGGAATCACTAATAAGCCGGAGTTCTTTGAACGCAGATTTCTTGCCGGGACATATGGTACAATACAATCGACAAGATAGGACGGAGCTAGACCGTGTAGTATTTTATACGTAAGTAGTAAAACCTTAAAGTCACATCTTAAGTGCACAGGAAGCCAGTGCAGGTGAGCCAGTATAGGTATATATATATATATGTATATATGTATATAAAGGTATATACAGTATAGGCGTAATATGATCAAACTTTCTTGTTCTTGTCAAAAGTCTAGCAGCCGCATTTTGTACCAACTGTAATTTTTTAATGCTAGACATAGGGAGACCCGAATATAATACGTTACAGTAGTCGAGACGAGACGTAACGAACGCATGAATAATGATCTCAGCGTCGCTAGTGGACAAAATAGATCGAATTTTAGCGATATTACGGAGATGAAAGAAGGCCGTTTTAGTAACACTCTTAATGTGTGACTCAAAGGAGAGAGTTGGGTCGAAAATAATACCCAGATTCTTTACTGATTCGCCTTGTGTAATTGTTTGGTTGTCAAATGTTAAGGTGGTATTATTAAATAAATGTCGGTGTTTAGCAGGACCGATAATCAGCATTTCCGTTTTCTTAGTGTTGAGTTGCAAGACGTTAGCGGACATCCATTGTTTAATTTCATTAAGACACGCCTCCAGCTGACTACAATCCGGCGTGTTGGTCAGCTTTAGGGGCATGTAGAGTTGGCTGTCATCAGCATAACAATGAAAGCTAACACCGTATTTGCGTATGATGTCGCCTAGCGGCAGCATGTAAATACTAAAGAGTGCAGGGCCAAGAACCGAACCCTGGGGGACTCCGCATGTTACCTTAACATAGTCTGAGGTCACATTATTATGGGAGACGCATTGCATCCTGTCAGTAAGATAAGAGTTAAACCACGACAAGGCTAAGTCTGACATACCAATACGTGTTTTGATACGCTCTAATAAAATGTTATGATCGACGGTATCGAAAGCAGCGCTAAGATCAAGAAGCAGCAACATAGATGACGCATCAGAATCCATCGTTAGCAGTAGATCATTAGTCATTTTTGTTGAAGTAGTTGGTCAGCAGGATTGCAAGTCGTGGCAGTTCAGTCAAACCATGTATTTCTCTTCATTTCATAGGACCACACTTCAATCCCAATGTCATCCATAATTTCTACGACAACATAGGATTTCTTGGTCCTGTCCCACCCAAACCAAAAGGTACTTGTCAATTGGCACATTTAGGAGGATTTGATTTGTCTGGCTGGCATCCAAATAATTTACGCAACCTCGCCAAAAACACAATGGAAGGTAATGGGATTGTAGATGATCTGCCATGGAGTGATGTACTTCTACACCACTACATGGAGTGATGTACTTCTACACCACTACATGGAGTGATGTACTTCTACACCACTACATGGAGTGATGTACTTCTACACCACTAGGAAACAAACTACAACTACAATACAGTGTAGGACATTTGTATATACAACTCTTGTATTGGTGTTCCTGGGATTAAAGGCCTCACCAAACATATTGCTGGCTATTGTGGCCAAACAGCTCCATTTTTGTTCCATCTGACCACAGAACTTTCCTCCAGAAGGTCTTATCTTTGTCCATGTGATGTCTAGGGCTGCAGCTAACGATTATTTTTCTATCGATTAATCTATAGATTATTTTTTTCGATTAATCAGTTAATCTATAGATTATTTTTTTTCGATTAATCCATAGATTATTTTTCCTTTTACCGATTTTTTTTTTAATTTAAAATGAAGAGGAAAAAATAAATGTAGGCCAGTTTTTTCAAAAGGCATGGCTTTTATTTACAAAAAAAAAAGTATGGCCACTCAGTCAACATTGACAACAACATGACAACATATTCTGTAACAATGTAAACATTTAAAACTTTTAACATTTAACAAAATTAAAAGTAGCTTATTTGCTTTTTAATGTGCAAATATAAAAGTAAACATCCAGTGCAAATCTTAATATTCTGGAATAGTATAAGCATTTCAAAAGTAAAAGTATTGCTTATTTTGCTTTAAAATGTGCAAAAATAAAGATAAACATCCAATACAAAAAAGTGCAAAACGGAAATATTCTGTAACAAATGTAAACATTTCAACAAAAGTAAAAGTATTGCTTATTTGCTAAAATGTGCAAAAATAAAGCTAAACATCCAATACAAAAAAGTGTACAGTGTAAACATTTCAACAAAAGTAAAAGTATTGCTTATTTTGCTTAATAACACAACAATGATAGTATGATTAAAGTGAAAGTTAATTGTTGGTTTGTACATAGTATATGTAACTGTTAATGTTGTAAAAGGTATTTGCACAACTAATTCACGTTAGCGTTTGTGACACGTCTTGTGCCGTGGGGTTCTTTCAGGACCGATAGACTGAACGCCAGACGGCTTTGCCAGGTTTACAATCTTTTAATTTTACACAAAGTCTTTTCTCTTCCAACTGCGTGGATCGCGCACCTGGGCACGATTGCGGCGTCGCTCCCGGCGCGCCCCGCCTCGCCGCTCGCTCGCCGCCGCCGCCTCTCCACAGCGTTAAAGAGGAGCGCGTCTTTGTAAACACTGAACAGGCACGCCAAACGCGCCTCTCAGAGCGAAACGGTGCTTTAGTTTATGAATTTACAACGCAGATACAAATGACACATTCATGTTTTTGTGTAATAATGACAACGTATACGCACGTGGACGATTGACTTGTTGATGGTGATGGCAAGAACGCTGTCGGGGGTTTTCTTTTCAAATGTTCGTTCATAGCCGTTGTGCTGCTATGATAGGCCATTTCCGCTCGACACAGTGTGCATACAACAACATTATTAGGCCGTTTATTGAAATACTCCCACACTTTTGACGACTTTTGGCGTGCTTTTTTCCCCTCGCTCGCATCGTCTGCTTTGCGCTCCGCCATGACAGTAGTGTGACGTAAATATGCGACGCGCCGACGCACAAAAACGGCGTCGACGTATTTACGTAACCGATGACGTCGACTACGTCGACGCGTCGTTTCAGCCTTAGTGATGTCAGATGAAACAAAAACAGAGCTGTTTGGCCACAATAGCCAGCAATATGTTTGGAGGAGATGTGCTCACATTTTCAGTAGAGCCATAATAAATTCATAAAAGAAGCAAACTTCATGAATGTTTTTTGTGACCAACAAGTATGTGCTCCAATCACTACATCACAAAAACATAATAATGATTGTAAAGTCAAGACAGCCATGACATGATGTTCTCTACAAGTGTATGAGCAGGACTGTAGGTGTTGACCTCCTGACCTCCTGACCTCCTGACCTGCTGTCCTGCCCACAGAGCCAGACAGTGTGAGTGTGAAAGCCATGGCGGACCAGGAGGAAGACGAGGGCACGCAGTGGAGCTGCACCGCCTGCACCTTCCTCAACCACCCGGCCCTCAACCGCTGTGAACAGTGCGAGTTCCCACGCAACTTCTGAGCCAGAGAGGCCACGCCCCCTCCCCCCCCACCCCCCCGCGCTCTTTGGCCTGCAGCGTGGGGAAGAAAAGTGCCTCTTCCTGACGAGGTGTCATCATCTTTCCTCCTCTTTCACCCTCTGAAGGTTTGACTGGATCCTGTTTACAGCGTCTTTCTTCCTCACAGTCCACTGATACCTCACCTTGGAGACTCCCCCGCTCAACTTCACTCCCCTTCCCTCCTCTTGTCTGGGTGGGGGGGTACCTCGCTGCTCTCCTACAGTATTATGAGTGTTGCTCCATTTCTGCTGTGTCTCAAATGGAACACTTGCATCAGTCCCCTCGCTGAGTGTCACAGTATTTACCCTCAGCAACTTAGTCCCTCCTAGTGATGGCTCAACGACCGCCTCAGTGAGTGTGTGCCACACTATGTGGCACATGTTTATGACAGTGTTGTTTAGTGTGGTCTCACTATATGGCACATGTTTATGACTTACTTGGGCTGTTTTCCTGTGTGTAGTGTTTTAGTTCTTGTCTTGGGCTCCTATTTTAGTGGCTTTTTCTCTTTTGTTGGTATTTCCCTGTAGCAGTTTCATGTCTTCCTTTGAGCGATATTTCCCGCATCTACTTTGTTTTAGCAATCAAGAATATTTCATTTGTTTTTATCCTTCTTTGTGTGGACATTGTTGATTGTCATGTCATGTACGGATGTACTTTGTGGACACCAACTTTGCTCCACAGTAAGTCTTTGCTGTCGTCCAGCATTCTGTTTTTGTTTACTTTGTAGCCAGTTCAGTTTTACTTTCGTTCTGCATAGCCTTCCCTAAGCTTCAATGCCTTTTCTTAGGGGCACTCACCTTTTGTTTATTTTTGGTTTAAGCATTAGACACCTTTTTACCGTGAGATAGAAATCTGGTGTGTTGTGGGAGATGATCTAATTTCACCTATTTGGGTTAAAAATATTTTTTGCAAACCAGTAATTATAATCCGCAAATGACGTGTTGTTGCTGTGCTGTCTAGAGCTCGTGTAATACTCTTCCATATCAGTAGGTGGCAGCAGGTAGCTACTTGCTTTGTAGATGTCGGAAACAGCGGGAGGCAGCGTGCAGGTAAAAAGGTGTCTAATGCTTAAACCAAAAATAAACAAAAGGCGAGTGCCCCTAAGAAAAGGCATTGAAGCTTAGGGAAGGCTATGCAGAACAAAACTAAAACTGAACTGGCTACAAAGTAAACAAAAACAGAATGCTGGACGACAGCAAAGACTTACTGTGGAGCAAAGACGGCGTCCACAATGTACATTCGAACATGACATGACAATCAACAATGTCCACACAAAGAAGGATTAAAAACAAGTGAAATATTCTTGATTGCTAAAACAAAGTAGATGCAGGAAATATCACTCAAAGGAAGACATGCAACTGCTACTGGAAAATACCAAATAAAGAAGAAAAGCCACCAAAATAGGAACGCAAGACAAGAAGTAAAACACAACACACAGGAAAACATCCAAAAAGTCCAAATAAGAGTATATATAGTACAGGCCAAACATTGGGACACACCTCATTTCAATGTGTTTTCTTTATTTACATTGTAGATTGTCACATCAAAACTATGACACCCGTGGAGTGAAAACCATTTCAGGTGACTACCTCTTGAAGCTCATGGAGAGAATGCCAAGAGTGTGCAAAGCAGTAATCAGGGTGGCTATTTTGAAGGAACTAGAATAGAAAACATGTTTTCAGTTATTTCACCTTTTTTTGTTAATAGAATAGAAAGTACTTTATTGATCCCTGGGGGAAATTCAGCACCACAGTTCGCTCATAATAGACAGTAATAATAAATAATATAATATATAAATATATTCTACATATACTCTACATTTAAGTGCAGTCAAGGAACATATGCATTATACAGTCTGATGGCTGTCGCTATGAAGGACCTCCTGTGTCGTTCCGTGTTGCATTTAGGGAGTCTGAGCCTTCCACTGAACGTGCTCATTCCCCCCGCAAGTGGGAGGATGAGTTAAGTACATAACTCCACATGTGTTCATTCATAGTTTTCATGTGACAATCTACAATGTAAATAGTCATGAACATAAAGTAAACACATTGAATGAGAAGGTGTGTCCAAACTCTTGCCCTGTACTGTATGTATATATATATATATATATATATATATATATATATATATATATATATATATATATATATATATATGTCTTAATAAGGTTATCCAAAAAATAGTGCTCGATACCGTAGTAGAGCGCAATATATGTATGTGTGGGGAAAAAAAATCACAAGACTACTTCATCTCTACAGGCCTGTTTCATGAGGGGTTCCCTCAATCAAAATCTCCTGATGATTGAGGGAACCCCTCATGAAACAGGCCTGTAGAGATGAAATAGTCTTGTGATTTTTTTCCCACACATACATATATATATATATATATATATATATATATATATATGGCGTGGTGATTGGCTCATGTGTTACCTAGGAGGTGTTTCCGTCTATGACTCCAAAACCAACAAAGACTGTAACTGCCGAAAGAAACCTGATTGCCCTCTCAACGGGGGGTGCTTACAAACATCAGTTGTCTACCAATCTAAGGTAATACGCAAGGACATTAACACATCCGACACATATGTAGGATTAACCGAGGGAGAATTCAAAACCAGATGGAACAATCACAAGGCTTCTTTCAGGAACCAAAACCTGCGAAATACCACAGAACTCAGCAAACACATTTGGGACCTCAAAGACAATAATGTTGAATATTCAATAACATGGCAAATTCTTGCATCCAGCACACCTTACAATAGTGGTAATAAAAGATGCAACCTATGCTTGAAAGAGAAACTGTTTATTATTTACCGTCCAGACCTGTCATCCCTCAACAAGCGCAGCGAAATTGTAACAACATGCCGCCACAGACGGAAACACCTCCTAGGTAACACATGAGCCAATCACCACGCCCCTACGCCAGCCTGTACCCACCCACTCTGTGCCCTATATAAACCATGGTATGCGAATGCTCCCATTAAAATCTCCTGATGATTGAGGGTACCCCCCCTCATGAAACAGGCCTGTAGAGATGAAATAGTCTTGTGATTTTTTCCCCACACATACATATATTGCGCTCTACTACGGTATCGAGCACTATTTTTTGGATAACCTTATTAAGACATATATATATATATATATATATATATATGTATATATATATATATATATATATATATATACCTTAATTTCCAGGCTATAAAGCGCACCAAATCTTAGACAAAATCGATATTTTTTACATATACCTTACTATAAGCTGCGGATATATACCGGTACGAAAGATTTTATGAACGTTTATTTACGTACCTTAATTGTTTCCAAACAGCGGACCGAACAAAGCCCAAGTCATGGTCATTAGCTGCAGAAGCTAGCTCTCCAATCAGCTAAACAGACTCAATAACTCGTCGGTGACACTTTGGACAATTTACGAAACTGAAACACTACCCAAAAAAATGTGATTGTCAGTGAATAATCAAGACACTTGTCAACATGTTAGCTTAATGACATTACCCCTACTGACTACTATTTATCACACGTGGGCCGGTTTAGTACGTATGAATTGTTACATTGTAAAAATGCTGCTGGGACTGATGAATGGAGAATCCTTTCCAGCAGAAATGCAATAGACGAAACGGGATATACTTCCGGTTCAAGGCACAAATCAGGAAGTAGGTTTTCAACCTGCAGTGAGCAAAACTCGTCCAACAGATGGCGCCATAGCATAAACAGTAACACACCTT
>NC_084576.2:34877500-34880000 GCF_033978685.3 Nerophis lumbriciformis
GTGTTCCAGCCCAAAGAAAAACCTTCTTCAGCCTTCATCTGCACCTCTTCTTTCTTTTCTCTAAATAGGGACAAATATTTCGATATACTACAAAAAGTGTTTTTTTGATTTTATCTGGGAAACTCTTTGTAACAGATAAGTTATTTGTAAAAAAAAAAAATAATAATAAAAAAAAAAAATCTATTCAGATTTTGGTGAAATTGTGGATTTGTCCGGGGTTCTTGTGTGTGTGTGTGTGTGTGTGTGTGTGTGTGTGTGTGTGTGTGTGTGTGTGTGTGTGTGTGTGTGTGTGTGTGTGTGTGTGTGTGTGTGTGTGTGTGTGTGTGTGTGTGTGTGTAGACATGTAACGGTCATGTGACAGTCACGTGACTATGGCTTCCCTGTATGCTAGTGTCACTCATAGACGTCACAGGAGATTCTGCCGCCATCTTGAAGCGGTCATCTACTATTTGAGCTGCATGTATATACTGTATGTAAGTATACATATGTATATGCATGTGTATATATACTATATGTACATGCATATATATGTACATATGCATGTATATATGTACATATACATGCATATATGCGTGTGTGTATATATGTATGTATACATTTATATGCATGTATATATATATATATATATGCATGTAGATGTATGTAAATATACACATGTAGATGTATGTACTGTATGTATACGTGTATATGCATGTAGATTTGTATGTATATATACACGTAGATGTATGTTCTGTATATATACGTGTATATAAATGTAGATGTATGTGTATATATACATATATATGCATGTAGATGTATGTGTATATACATATACTGTATGTATGTGTATATATATATATATATTATATACATATATGTATATATGTGTGTATATATGTATACATATATGTATGTATATATATATACATATATGTATGTGTATATATGTATATATACATATATGTATATGTATATATACATATATGTATATGTATGTATACATATATGTATATACATATATGTGTATATATATGTATATATATATATACAGTGGGGCAAAAAAGTATTTAGTCAGCCACAGATTGTGCAAGTTCTCCCACTTAAAATGATGACAGAGGTCTGTAATTTTCATCATAGGTACACTTCAACTGTGAGAGACAGAATGTGAAAAAAAATCCAGGAATTCACATTGTAGGATTTTTAAAGAATTTATTTGTAAATGATGGTGGAAAATAAGTATTTGGTCAATAACAAAAATTCAACTCAATACTTTGTAATATAACCTTTGTTGGCAATAACAGAGGTCAAACGATTACTATAGGTCTTTACCAGGTTTGCACACACAGTAGCTGGTATTTTGGCCCATTCCTCCATGCAGATCTTCTCGAGAGCAGTGATGTTTTGGGGCTCTCACCGGGCAACACGGACTTTCAACTCCCTCCACAGATTTTCTATGGGGTTGAGGTCTGGAGACTGGCTAGGCCACTCCAGGACTTTCAAATGCTTCTTACGGAGCCACTCCTTCGTTGCCCGGGCGGTGTGTTTGGGATCATTGTCATGCTGGAAGACCCAGCCACGTTTCATCTTCAAAGCTCTCACTGATGGAAGGAGGTTTTGGCTCAAAATCTCACGATACATGGCCCCATTCATTCTTTCCTTAACACGGATGAGTCGGCCTGTCCCCTTAGCAGAAAAACAGCCCCAAAGAATGATGTTTCCACCCCCATGCTTCACAGTGGGTATGGTGTTCTTGGGATGCAACTCAGCATTCTTCTTCCTCCAAACACGTCGAGTTGAGTTTATACCAAAAAGTTCTATTTTGGTTTCATCTGACCACATGACATTCTCCCAATCCTCTGCTGTATCATCCATGTGCTCTCTGGCAAACTTCAGAGGGGCCTGGACATGCACTGGCTTAAGCAGGGGGTCACGTCTGGCACTGCAGGATTTGATTCCCTGTCGGCGTAGTGTGTTACTGATGGTAACCTTTGTTACTTTGGTCCCAGCTCTCTGCAGGTCATTGACCAGGTCCCCCCGTGTGGTTCTGGGATTTTTGCTCACCGTTCTCATGATCATTTTGACCCCACGGGATGAGATCTTGCGTGGAGCCCCAGATCGAGGGAGATTATCAGTGGTCTTGTATGTCTTCCATTTTCTGATAATTGCTCCCGCAGTTGATTTTTTCACACCAAGCTGCTTGCCTATTGTAGATTCACTCTTCACAGTCTGGTGCAGGTCTACAATTATTTTCCTGGTGTCCTTCGACAACTCTTTGGTCTTGGCCATAGTGGAGTTTGGAGTCTGACTGTTTGAGGCTGTGGACAGGTGTCTTTTATACAGATAACGAGTTCAAACAGGTGCCATTAATACAGGTAAGGAGTGGAGGACAGAAGAGCTTCTTAAAGAAGAAGTTACAGGTCTGTGAGAGCCAGAGATCTTCCTTGTTTGAAGTGACCAAATACTTATTTTCCACCATAATTTACAAATAAATTCTTTAAAATTCCTACAATGTGAATTCCTG